>NW_018021767.1:38131-40374 GCF_002006095.1 Pseudomyrmex gracilis
TTTAAATTCTTGTCATTATTTTATGCTATTGATTATCAAATATTAAAGACATGAAATAAGCACAAAAACTATGAAATTATTTTTTATCATTTATTACAACTTATAGGAAAATAAGACAATTTATTTTTAATAATGCACTTTGTCAAACGCTGTGCTTTAATAAATACATGAAAAAACAATGTATATAAAACCAATGTATATAAAATGTATACAAAACTAAATAAACTAATAAAATATAAAGTTAACAAATATTTTAAGCGTATCGCCATATTCACGCAAATGTTAATGACATTTTTGTTTGAACAATGTGAAATAAACGCTTATGGTTAATAACTTGTACTTTACAATTGACTATGGATGAATATTACGTCCGCTCACTGAACAATTTGACATAATCTTAATTTTTTTGTAGATCACGTTTGAATTTTTAACGGGCGATTGTACTACATGTCAATAATCACAAAAGTTACGCATTGTGTGTCGTAATCTTAACACTTAGCTAACCAAATGGGAAGATCTTTCTGCTTAAAGTGTGGTAATGATAATTATGATCGCTTCTACATTGTTTTTGATAGAAACCATGATATCTTCTTGTTAATATAAATAAAATATGCATTTTCGCATATAATTAATTCTATATACACACAAAAATGAATAAAATTATAAAATCTGACTTATCAATCTTTACGTTGAACAGTGCACGTAACATTCAACAATATCGGCGATATTAGTCGTTTATTTGAAAATATGAAATTAATTAATTATATAGTTAATTTTAATTGTACTCAATACATTCTAGTTTTTTAAAAAGAAAAGATTTATTGTAATGTGACTTTCATTTGTCTTTTTGCTGTGTAATAAAAAAGGATACAGTTTTCTATGTATAAAAATAAAATACTTGCATTAAGAAAGTAATGTAGAATAGATAGCGTACAGATGCAATTTTATATTGTAACGATAATCATATACAAATTGTAGAAAAACAGATAAGAATGAAGAGCTAAACCCGGTTGAGTATACCCGGAGTCAACTCTATAAACCCTGCTTTTGAATTGGGTTTGAAGAGTAAATTCTAAGAAAAGCGCGCTATTGTTAATAGTTAGTGAACGAATTTGGTCACTCGCACTACGTTAGTGAATGAATTGCGTAATTTGCACGCGATTTATCAAATAATGGCTGTAACTCTACTGCTTGAAAATGTTAAAATTCCATTTTGTGAAGATCTAAACATAATAGAGAAAATATTAGGCATAAGAATAAAAACCAGAGATTACATGTAATGTACATTGCAAAAAAATATAACAAATGTATGTAAATATAGGCTGTATATCATGCAACCATGACATATTTCCTATATTTATATGTTATATTTTATTTTTTGTTAATGTATAGTATATTTACCTTCTATTTTTAATTCTTATTCCTAATATTTTCTCTATTGCTCAGGCCCTGACTCTTACTATTTTGCGTTCCAAAACCATTCGACTTCGTAACTTACTCTGGTTTACTCTGTATCTCCACTACCCTAGGTTTTTTAGAGTTGAGAGAGTAAAATTTTGGAATGTTCAAGTGACAAAGAGAACAATGAACGTACCTTTGATTTGACGTTGGATCAGAGAGTCTGATGTTGTTCTCAACATCTTTTATGGTCTCTAGAACCAACCGACTCTTTTGACACTGAGAAGGTAAAGCAAACTTCTCACCCAATGAAAAGAGATCACGAACAGTGTCAGGAATGTGAACAGAAGTGAGATTAAATCACTTGTCCTTTTGTCTGCTCATTTCACCGATGTTCAGATTATTAGGATCAATCGTGATCTTATGTACTCGTGACTTGTCAACAAGATTCGGTTCATTAAAAGAAAAGCAGTACCGAGAGCTGGTGTCGTTAACAATGCCACAGTCTGCAGGACGAGTCACAAAATATGAGAAACTCCTTACAGAACTACTGTTGAATGAAGAAAATTTCTTTAACAACCAAAAGATTTTCTCATCCATTTTTAAATATTCACGATGACGCAATTTACAAAAAGAAGCTCTCTGAGTGTCGAAGAACCTGTTCCACAAATAGATTGGTAAATTCGCCGAGAGATAATTAGTCAGACCGGCCCAGTGGTCTCGCGGCCTGAGTGCAGGGGCTGCGAACCTGGAGGACCCGAGTTCGAATCCGCTCACCACCTAAGGATTTTTTCCGGGCCGGTCCCTTTCAACCGAGTTTATCGGTTGATTGGCGAACTGAATCG
>NW_018021768.1:0-1299 GCF_002006095.1 Pseudomyrmex gracilis
ACTTGTTTAATAAACCATATCTTTCATTTTCGATTTTTAATTCACGTAGTCCGGGAACTTTCCGGACAAACTGTGTATATCCCGACCCTCGCATTAAGATGGTTATTTTTTAAACTATAAGAAACACAAAGTAAACCAAAGAGCCATAGGTCCAAGGTGACAGTGGAAATAAATTGCAACAGTACTCTGTGTAGATTAAGTGGACGTTTCGATCCTTTTATTGTGGATCATTCTCAACACTATAAATTGAAAAACAGAATAAAATACATGATTGCATAAGAATATAGTGATTAATTTGCAGGAAAATTAAATATGACTTTACAATATATTATGGTTAAAATTAAAATAAAAATTATAATAAAAATAAAAATTAAAATGATGTGTACGCACCTAAGCAGACAAATCATTGCATGAGCATGTGTCGAGTATAAAGGCAAAGAACAACAACTAAAGCCAATGACATAGGCAAAACAAAACAATGTGTGATGTCTATGTATCAGTGTCTAAACCAAAATTTCAAATAAATCATGTATTAATAAAGAGTGATAAATTATAACAAGTCAAAAGATAAAATAGACAAAACTAATAAATAAGAAATCAAATTTAAATTTAATCGTCAAGTTTTAAAAAAGATTTTGTCATTAATTAAATTTTCTTATGTTAAAATTGTAATATATAACTTTTTGTTATGTTAAAATTATAATATTTAAAAAATATATATTGGGGATAAAAATCAGGATATTTACTAATTTATAGATTAAAACCTGGAAGCTGCAACACTCGCCCATACACACCCAAAGATCACGAACGACCGTCTTACAAAACACATGAACAAAATATGAGAAGTCAAGAAATAACGCACAACTTTTCGAACTAAAACGTCGAGAGAGGGAGAAGAAGCAAATAACACGTAACAAAGACCACGTGACTATCAAACCTTCTTTAAAACAGGAATGTATATAGCATCGAGAAGCTCGGTGTCTCTCATCAAATTTATGCTCATTTTTTGCGTTTTAATATGCAACATGTCTGAGACTAACCTTTTGTGGTAAAAAGATTCTTCATCCAAGATCTCAACTTTGTCCCACTGGAAATCGTGGCCAAAATCAGTGCGGTGTCAATTGACACCCGACTGCTGTTCAAAATTTTTAAAAAAATTACGCTGATGCTCAGCTATTCTTGTGCGTAATTGTCTTCCCGTCTGACCTACACAGTTTGTCCGGAAAGTTCCCGGACTACGTGAATTAAAAATCGAAAATGAAAGATATGGTTTATTAAACAAGTTTACACTTCAAGGTA
>NW_018021768.1:2059-7394 GCF_002006095.1 Pseudomyrmex gracilis
TATACTAAGTAGTTCCAGCGTTGACCGCTCGATAGCGCCGCTTACCCGCGCTAGAAAAAATCAGTCCGGGAACTTTCCGGACAAACTGTGTACATAAGAGGCATCACAGGAAGAACAATTAATTCTGTAAATTAAGTTGTTGTTAAACCAATGTTCTAATTCATTTTTGTGAGACTTAATAAACTTTTTCAATGTATTTAAAGATCTAAATGAGCATTTAAAGTTCTTTTTATTTCCACTGTCACCTTGGACCTATGGTTCTTTGGTTTACGTGTTTCTTATAGTTTGTCTCCGATAAGCTTTTACCTTTATTATTGGTTATTTTTTCTTTTGCTTGTTGCTTGAGAGTGTCACGTGATTCTTTGAAACGACTGTTAACTGCTTCTTTTAGCGGAATATTGTTATCTTTCACATCGTCTATTATTCTCACACCGGCGCGTAGAACTTCTTCTCCGATCGCGCGCGCTTCGCTAGCCAGGTAGGGAAGCACCCTCCTGAACAATCCTCCGAGACAGCTTCCGATATCGTGACCGCGGTGATACGTCGATTCTGTGAAAACTTTTGGAATTTCGCCCTCACTCTGCATCTCGTAATATTCCGTATAATGAGCTATGTTATCTCTCCTCGAATACGCTTCTAAAGTGTAACGTT
The DNA here is from genome assembly GCF_002006095.1 of Pseudomyrmex gracilis. Classification (NCBI taxonomy): domain Eukaryota; kingdom Metazoa; phylum Arthropoda; class Insecta; order Hymenoptera; family Formicidae; genus Pseudomyrmex; species Pseudomyrmex gracilis. Next base: position 2,711 of record NW_018021768.1, read on the forward strand.
ACCGTCAACATACCCAATTCGAATAGAACAAATTTACCAAACAGATCTCTTATATCTATTTTTATCACAGAAATTTGTTTTACAAAGCAGAATATAATTTCCAAACAAGTAGTGTTCACCTGAGTAGAACTTTATTACTTATTCGTACTTATCCGCGTATTAGAAGTAACCATTCGAAGAAACGCATTTCCGGTTATGTATGACTCGCAAATGTTGCAATAAACAAATACCTTCTCGGGGATAGCACGGACTAAGCTAATTGGTTCAAAACTATTGACACCAGCAATCCTGTCTACTACAAAAGGCGTATTAACAGAAGATGTTTCAAATCCGAGTATACGACGCAATTTATCGCTAAGCTTTACACAATGAATTTGATTGCATTTGTCTTCTTTACATTTAAGCGATATAGAAACTTTATTACCATATAGCGGATTCAGTGACCATGTAATATGCGATTTTTCTCAAGAGCACAAATGATTTATGGCGTCTATAAGATCAGCTTTTAAAGAATAAATTCCTGATAATATTGCAATGTTAACTGACCAAACATCTCCGTTAAGAAAGGTATTCGCAAGCGTTATCAGGGCTTTATCCGCGCGTGAACGTTAAAACCTAGAAGGAACCTGAATCTCGAAGGTAAGAGCACCTTCCCATTTTCCCTGCAAATCTATACGGCGAGGTAATTCCGTAGTAACACACGATGTGATATTGTGCGGGAAGTAAAGCATACTGCTATTGCTCGGGAGTACTACGAAAAAGTGTTTCTCCATTGTCATCATCATTGTCGCCATCATTTTCGTCGCCTTGTGAAAGAGTAGTTAAACTCGAACCCGGAATCCTCGAGTCGAATTTAAACGGATACCCCCGCCAACTGACTAGCAGTTACCTCACACGTCCTCGACCTTTGTTCTTTATCACCCGATCAACGATGAAAGTTTCTTTTTGTAGGTTTTTAACAACAGGAGACAGTTCTTGTTTGTAGAAAATTCCGTCTATAACTTCATCCGCTAAATCACTCAGTTTGTAAACAAGCAAATTTTGCCATTCAACAACACGATTCAAAATATCTCTTTGCTCTACTTGGCCTCGTATTCCTTCTCAAAGGCGGCTTCCGCTCTACTGACACGTACAAGATCACCGACAGAGTAGTTAGCTGCTTTCGCTCGTTGTTTTTTTTTAGCGATGCCACGTGGTTTCGCGCGCAATATTCTCGTCTTCTACCGTAACATCCGGGTTTCATGCGTATGAAAGAGTGAGGTGTATGATTGTACGCGTGCATGATATCCTGCAAGACATGGAGGTAACGTATTGTGTTTTTGTGCGTGAAGTAGCGCCACATGCGCTCTTTTAGCGATCTAGTGAAACGCTCGATCACGGCTACTTTAACGTCGGAATTACGCGCCACGCGGAAACAAATTCCTTCTTCCTTGAGAAACTTTTGCATCAAATGCGCGATATATTCTTTATCTTTGTCGGTTTGCAGATAAACAGGTCTTTGTCCGCCACTTCTCGAGAGCACGCGTTGAAACGCACGAAGGACTTGAGCACCTGTTTTGTCTCGCAACCGTTTCACTCACGCGAATTTGCTAAGCACGTCGATAACTGTCAGTAGATAGCAATATCCGTCGTCATAGCTTTGCAAATTTTGCACTTCTATCAAATTAGCCTCTCAGAGATCGATATTCGTCACGTTGTAATGCAGTCGGGAAAGCTTTTGCCGCACGGGACGATGTAGCGTGTAAACATCTTGCGAACAAAGCCAGGAAACAACGTCTTCGCGCGAGTAATTCGGTGTAAAGGCTCGCGACACATTTTCCGTCGAGTAATTGGCGTAATGAGCGGTATTATAATACAACCTGTCAAGCGTTTTGTTTACATTTCGTCCCACGTGAGCAGCCATCTCGGAATCCCGATTCGTATCTTACGGATTGTCATTGTGACGTCATTACCCCTTCCCCCGCGTGACGTTATTACTGTTTCCTGTGACGTCACGCGCCGCGCCTTTCTTCCCTGTGTGACGTCATCTCTCCCTCTTTGACGTCATACCCCGCGCCCCCCGTAAAACCCTGAGGTTAAACTCTCATAGTTTCACTACTCATTCTCTGTCATGTCTAAAAAGTGTAAATTCGTTCAAATTTAACATATTATTCGGCAGGTTGGATTTTAGCCACGTTTCCGCCAAACAAAAATATCATAATATCTAGAGTTGGTAAAAACCACAATTTAAATTTATCAAAGTGGGCAAAAAGAGACTGGTAATTTACATGACAAATCAGAATAGAGTCTTTGATATCTCTACTGTCCATAATCAATGTAGGATATTTTATCGATAATTTTACGACAGACATTTAGACATAGGACATTTTTTTGTGTCAGTTGCCAAATTATTCAGGTCTTCTGTAAAAACTGCGTCACTATTCGAACAATTGCTGCATTTAAGGACGCTTCCTAAATTTGTACAATTTCTCATCTGATGCTTGTCCCCTCAGTGCCCACAAACTGAGTTCCTCTTGCAGTTCTTAGCTTAAATGTCCAAAATACAAACAATTAAAACATTGCAAAATTCTTACATAAGCAGCAAACTTACAGGCAGAGAATAATCGCATATATATTGTGAGCGACTGTATTTTGATTTTTGTTACTCTTGTCTCGGGTGGTGTACGAGAGCGTCACACACACCTTCGGCACTTCCTTGGCTTATTGAAAAAATCTATGAACAAAACTTGGGCGCCAGGCGTGAGAATCACGCCGCACAAACACAAGACAATAAATTCACCAATTTAACCGGACGTGACGGTAATTTCTCCGCAAAAAAAATGCTTCACGGCAGCTCAGAATCTGAAACGGATAGGCGGGGGTTTGAGAGGCGGCTTTTAGGCGTAGGACGAGAAAGAAACTCAGCTCAGTTAAATGATAAACAGGTTAACAAAGAATATATTTAGTTGCGACAGCTTGTGAGTGTAGCGGCCTTTACAATATCGCTTGTTTACAATATCAGATGTCGTATACAGGGCTTGGAGCCGGCTTTCGGCACACGGCTATCGCGGCACGCATACACGGCGCAACGACAAAAATGACGAAACTCGTAGACGATTTGTTTGCCGTAAGTAGCGCGGTTTTAGCCACAAACTTTTAGTTGCTCGTTGACGGCAGATCGCAATTATATGGTAGGTAATAGGAGCAATAATATTTCGCGCGGCTAGATAAAGAAAATTATCCCGGCATCTGCAGGCGACGGAACGCGACGGGAACTCGTATCGTTCTTCTCGCCTGCTGACGCAATCTTCTAGCGCCCCGACGTAAACACGATAAGTCCGGAATGCGCTCCGCAAAAGTAAACAATAGCGACACGACACGGAACCGTCCACGGTAGTTAATTCAGACTACGGTATAATTTACAATTAATATAACGTGAAAACGAATAAATTATAACGGAGCGACAACAATTTCCATAAGACGGTACAAGACATGTAATACTGTGGCGACCGCGAAAGAGAGAGAGCGATCTTTACAATTTACCGACGCAATGTACTGTTAAGACCGACAGCTACAATATCTCGCAATCACAATTAACGCGATTACCTCCGCGTCGAATCCGCGACCTTGGCCAACGGAATTCGAGTCGCCGGAACGGTATACGCGGAAAAACGGACTCGCAACACGCAGTTGCGGGGGTGAGGAAACCTGGAGGCACTCACTTGGCGGCGGCAGCTTCTCTCAATCAGCCTCTACTCGTTATTCCTGTGCTTAGGCACCGGGATATCCTCGGCTTCTTTCAGGTGGCAGGTGTTCGGCACCGAGACTCAGTTTCGCACTATGGCACACACTATTTCAGGAGGTTCTCCGGCAGCCTACGCTCTCTTCGCTGGTTCGCACAACAGTGTCTCTCGAGTCTTGCGGCGTTCGGTTTCCGCGTTCCGCTAGATCTCTTGCGTACGCTAATCAGCCAATCAGGCGACGCGTTGCGTGGCGCGGTGATCGATCGCCACTCGCGTAGATCCGCGCTGTCCTTCCAAGGACGACTGTAGAGCCGCGTCAGGCCCTTACCGCCCGATTCTTGTGGAAGATTCCGCAGCTTTCTAAGGCGTATACTCCACTTCAGGTCGGTAGGTCGTACACGCTCGTCAGATCCCGACAACGTTGCAAGTGTCAGGGTGGCGCCTTTTCCGACCGCCCTTTCCGAGACAACCGGTCATTCCTCGCCCCTTGACCGCTCGACTTGTACGCTCCTGTCTCTTGGCTGTTTGCTCGGTTTCTTCCCTCTTTTTTTCGTGAGACTGATTGCTAATTAGCTCTTCACCCTCGGATCGCTGTAACTGACGGAACGACACACACACAAAACAATTAGCCGCACAGCGGCTCGCTTTACAAAAATGACTCAATACAAAAACGTAATCGCGGGCGCGTGGTCAGCGCGCGTTTTGCTTATCGACGGCAGCTGCTTTGATACGCAAAAAGCGGCGTTCTACGAGGCGCCACGCAATATAAGATAGGTCGCTCTTTCTAAATAATGAGACGCGGGCCTACCGCCCTCCGTGCGGCCTTAGTAATTACCCTGTGACGGGCACCGAAAAGGTGTCACGTCACAATATATACACAGTTTGTCCGGAAAGTTCCCGGACTACGTGAATTAAAAATCGAAAATGAAAGATATGGTTTATTAAACAAGTTTACACTTCAA
>NW_018021768.1:8044-10165 GCF_002006095.1 Pseudomyrmex gracilis
CTAAGTAGTTCCAGCGTTGACCGCTCGATAGCGCCGCTTACCCGCGCTAGAAAAAATCAGTCCGGGAACTTTCCGGACAAACTGTGTATATGTAACGATGTGCATCGTTACGGCGTATATTAAAATATACGCTGCCGGTTTGCGCACCGCCCGCACCGCGCGTTTCCCCGCGCCACAAAGCGGCCTGCGCGCTACCCCGCGCCTACAAGTACCAGCTGGTACCGCGCCGCACCGCGCGCCTCGCCGCGCCACAAAACTGACAGCGACAAACAACTATCTGTTTTCCGCGCATCTTTGTCAACCCCCGCTCCGGGGAAAATTCGGGTATAAAAGCCGGCCCAAAAACCGAAGAGACAGATCCGCTCCGGTCTCCGGACCAGCCGAGTAAACCGGCAACCGTTCCGCTCCGCTCTGGGGGAATCTTGTATTCTCCGCCGGGTAAACCGGCAACCGTTCCGCTCCGCTCCGGGGGAATCTTGGATTCTCCGCCGGGTAAACCGGCATCCGTTCCGCTCCGCTCCGGGGGAATCTTGGATTCTCCGCCGGGTAAACCGGCATCCGTTCCGCTCCGCTCCGGGGGAATCTTGTATTCTCCGCCGGGTAAACCGGCAACCGTTCCGCTCCGCTCCGGGAGAATCTTGTATTCTCCGCCGGGTAAATCGGCCTCCGTTCCGCTCCGCTCCAGGGGAATTTTGTATTCTCCGCCGGGTAAACCGGCTTGCGTTCCGCGCCGGAGAAATCTTCCGATTCTCCGCCAGGTACACCGGCATCCGCTCCGCTCCGGGAGAATCTTCCGATTCTCCGTCGGGCCGACCGAATAAGACCGTGACTTTCTCGCCTACCGTTCCGAGAAGCACCGCACAGTTAAGTCTTCGATCTACGGTATCATTTGCATTGCATTTTGTTATTTTTGTATATATTCCTCTCCGGAGGACCGAACGAACCGACCGAACACGTGACTGTCTCACGCATGATTCCGAGAAGCACCGTGTCGTAGATTCTTCCGTTTATTCAGCTATTTTCTTTTTTTTGTATATATTATTTGTTTAATTCTATTTTTTACTTGAATAAACCTTATTCAATTTTGTTACTTGAAACTACCGAGTCCACTCATTTTCTTACCTGTTCCTGGAATCCGACGAGCTACTCCGCACAATTAAAAGATATAAAACAACGGAATATTTTCTCCCGAAAAGTAGAACCGTTACATATATATATACATATCTAACATATATACAATTATTGTTCTGAAGGGCATTACGTATCTGTGGAGATATCTTTATAACGCAATTTCTAACACGCTTACCAGGCTTGACCGGATATATATACTATATATATACAGGGTGTCCCAGAATTGGTTTAACATCTCTNGTAGGCAGGTAGAAGGAATAAAACTGAGGTGAAAAGTCCTATACCATTTTGCTAGAATCGCAATAGTTATTGAGATTTTAATTAACAAAGATCCGCAAATAAGCATGCATCGGGTTGTCTTACGCGCGTAAGACTGCCCGCCGCGCTTTGCGCTCTAACGGTGTTACCCATAGCGACATATGGGAGGAGCTAATATAACAGCATATACTATAACATATACATATTAAAATGTAATTGTGTGAAGCACCCCGGGCTGTCCTACGCGCGTAAGACAGCCTGATGCACGCTTATTCGCGGATTTGTGTTACTTAAAATCTCGGTAACTATTGCGAATCTAGCAAAATNGTATAGGACTTTTCACCTCAGTTTTATTCCTTCTACCTGTGTACGAGAAATGTTAAACCAATTCTGGGACACCCTGTATATATATATGTATAGACGTATACAACTTTCAAATCCTTCTCGTTTATGCCAGGTAGATTCTGAGCCATTAATTTCTCACGTACGAGGTGTGATCAAAAAATAAGGTGACTTTTCATTTTTATAAAAAAATATTNATTTATGTATCCAAAATTATGTTATCCCCTTCAAAATAAATCCCCTCTGATACAATGCACTTGTGCCAGCGCTTTTTCCAGTCGTCAAAACACTTTTGAAATGCACTTTTGGGTATTGCCTTGAGCTCCTCCAGCGATGCAGCCTTAATCTCCTCAATCGTCGCAAATCTTCGTCCTTTCATAGGCCTTTTCA
>NW_018021768.1:12545-16539 GCF_002006095.1 Pseudomyrmex gracilis
AAATTTCTATCTTTTAATTATCTCACACTACAAACTATCAAATATTAAGAATATAAAATAAACACAAAACCTATAAATTGTACATATTTTCTTACCATTTATTAAAACTTATTACAACTAAAAATTTATCTTGTATAAAGCACTTTGGCAACAAACATTGCGCTTTCATACATGAAGAAAAATAATATAAATGATAATATAAATAAAAATATAAATAACACTATAAACAACAGTATAAATAACAATATAAATGTATAAAGATTACATCAGAAACCATATAAGAAAACCATATACAATTAACAAATAAATCGTATGTGTATAATAAATAACAAATATATATATATATATATAAGCGTATCACCAGATTTACGGAAGTTGTATAATAACATTTTTTATATTTTGACTAGGTCAACATTACTCATACATTAATCGATTATTGATGCGCATCTCGTTGTGTCGCTTTTGTTTTTAAACAGACTTTAATAAAGTTAATTAATAAAAGTAATTCGTCATTTTACGAAATGCAGTTTCATTTTATAACACGTTGCAGCAACGATTAGTAAATACTCTGTTATGTCATTACTAAACTTTACCTTGCATGTAACTATCATATAAAAATATATACATTTCTTTTTGTTTTTTTTTTATTTTTTAAAATGTGAAATTAACAACTAGCAGACGCAAAGAGTAACAATGATTGCTTCTACGTTGTCTTTGATAGAAACCAGTTTGATAATTTTTTTTTTAATATCAGAATCAAAGACGATTTGTCGCATGATATTTATGTATAGTATATGTATATGTATATATGCATACATATTTATTTTAATGAATATGCATATATATGCATTTCAATAAACAGCAATTTGTCGCATATTATTTATATACATATGTACACAAAAAAATACACGAAATATGGAAAAGTAGATTTTATATTTAAAAAAAACTTGTTTTATCATTATGCAATAACAAATAATGATAAATTTTTCTATTTAACCTTTTTTTTGTGGTGTGTGTGACCGCACATATGTAATATCTTTATACGGAGGAATCTGTTGCGAGTATACACTTTGCCGTTGTTCGAGTGCATAACATATGTAGCCTAAAAAATTATTTTTTAAGTCTACATAATTCCTCTACACGATCTATTCTACAAAAGAAATGATATCAATAAGTTATGCCAAGTAAAATCTTTTATACATGGGTACAAAAATATATAAAATATATACAACTTTGTAAGTTGTTTATACGTTGTAAAATAGAAAATATTCTAAATCAATAAAAAGTTTCAAATATTGTATGATCACTGCACTTTTTATATAAAGCACTCATTGATGTAAGAAATGAATTCGCCTTGAGTGGAAAATCTTAAACTATGTCAAATCATACATATAGATTTCGATTTGTGTGAAATGTCAAAACCTCAAGTGAAATGTTTCAAAATAAAAAATATTTAATGTAAAAAAACTTGGTGCGGCTGCACCAAAAACTAAAGACAAAGTGCGGCCGCGACAAGTGTTTTTACATTAAATATTTTTTATTTTTGAAACATTCCACATGAAGTTTTGACATTTCACACAAATCGAAATCTATATGTATGATTTGACATAGTTTAAGATTTTCCACTCAAGGCGAATTCATTTCTTACATCAATGAGTGCTTTATATACGAAGTGCAGTGGTCATACATTATTTAAAACTTTTTATTGATTTAGAATAATTTTTATTTTACAACGTATACACAACTTACAAAGTTTTATATATTTTATATATTTTTGTAACCATGTATAAAAGATTTTATTTGGCGTAACTTATTGATTTCATTTCTTTTGTAGAGGAAAATTTTGATAGTAATACTTTTTCTAGAGATACGAGTTGCGCATGTACTTGGCGTTTTTTTTTTATCTTTTTTTGAAAAGGTATTTTCTTCGGATATCACACATTTTTGTAGAATATGGTTTTGACAAACACTTTTTTTCCTGTATTATATATACCTTAATTGTTTGCGTCTTATTCTTAACCCTCAACGGACGAACATGGGTTGTTTTCGTCTGGAGCAAAATTACTTTCTGAAAAAAGTAAGTTTCTTGGTGCCATATTTGCTAAAATTTATGAATTAAACTTTTTTTTTTTATTAACTTTAATGATGATGTCTTAAAATAGACAGTTTAAAGAGTATACAGGGTCCGCCACTTAAATCCGGACAAATTTGAATTTGACATTCCCATCATATTAGAATGCAGCAGTAGGTGCCATATGACCTAAAGATAGGTTAGAGACGTCGATAAGACATTAATAACCTTAAAATGGCCGAGTCGNTTATTGATTTAGAATAATTTTTATTTTACAACGTATACACAACTTACAAAGTTTTATATATTTTATATATTTTTGTAACCATGTATAAAAGATTTCACTTGGCGTAACTTATTGATATCATTTCTTTTGTAAAATAGATCGTGTAGAGGAATCATTTAGACTTAAAAAATAATTTTTTAGGCTACATATGTTATGCACTCGAACAACGGCAAAGTGTATATTCGCAACAGATTCCTCCGTATAAAGATATTACGTATGTGCGGTCACACACACCACAAAGAAACGCTTAAATAGAAAAATTTATTATTATTTGTTATTGCATAATGATAAAACAAGTTTTTTTTAAATATACAATCTACTTTTCCATATTTCGTGTATTTTTTTGTGTACATATGTACATAACTAATATGCGACAAATTGCCTTTTATTGAAATGCATATATATGCATATATACCGGGTGAGTCATCTGAATCTATCACCTCCAATAACTCGTTTGTGTGGCCAGGAATCGAAAAAAGTTTCATATAAAAGTTGTAGGGTTTCAAGGGGGAATTAAAATGGCGCACCTTTCAACTTTTGATTTTGACCGAAAGTGAGTTACATCAACCGGAAGTGGTTTTTTTAAAAATGAAAACCCCCTTTTTGACACTGAAAAATGAAAAAACGGAAAATTTTACGTTCAAATTTAATTTTGGCTGTTTTAAACTTTTCAAGATGGCAAACAAAGATGGCGGACAAAAACTTTAGTCAACCGATTTGCACCAAATTAAGTTTCCGAAGATTTTTGTGGTTGCTGATCACGAATCTAAAGTCAGATTTGCAACATTCAAAATGGCGGATCCAAGATGGCGGACCAAGATGGCGGACCAAGATGGCGGACAAAATTTTTAACTAAAATTAATAGAAATTACTACTCTCAGCACTACCCAGGAACAACGGCGTGGACGTGGTAGTTTTTTGTTTTCTTTGGGGTGCTTTATTTACGTGAGTCCCCTTGCCTCTCATTATCTGGGTGCTTTATTTACGTGAGTCCTTTTGCCTCTCACTATCGGGGTGCTTTATTTACGTGAGACCCCTTGTTTCTCACTATCGGGGTGCTTTATTTACGTGAGTCCCCTTGCCTCTCACTATCGGGGTGCTTTATTTACGTGAGTCCCCTTGCCTCTCACTATCGGGGTGCTTTATTTAGTTAATTTGTAACTTCAAACAGTTAATTCGCTAAGTAATACACTTAGCGAATTAACTGTTTAAAATTCCGTCCATTTTCTTGAATGCATAGGTCGATACCATCATGAATATGATGTTAATGATAATCGTGTTATAACCCCACCAACTCCCGTGTACAAAATTTGGTAAAAAGCGGTTGTCTTTCAGACATTCATAGTTATGCGCGACTAGTTCGTATGTAGCTCTTCCGCTAGGTTGCTATGACCATAACTATCATCCTGCAATCTTAAAGCAGACGTGAATGCTTAAATAGCAACGATATCTCCGCTTATTTGTATCTATTGAGAGAGAGAAATCAGTACTTTTAGAACTCAGGTAATTTCTTATCTTTAATATGACAGCCTACCCACCAAACAAAATCGGGTGATACTCTATTGACCACAGTACGATTCGACACCGCTCGATTCGACACAGATTTATTCGACACCAGATTATTCGACACCGTACGA
>NW_018021768.1:17100-20053 GCF_002006095.1 Pseudomyrmex gracilis
AATCGTACTGTGGTCAAACGGAACACGCCCAACAAAATCGTGGACATGATCAAAATATTGGGGGAATGTAGGAATAATTTTTCGAGAACTGAACGTCTGTATGCTTGACGTTATCCTGATAGAAGGCATCCAACTAGGGTAACCAGTAAAACCTTTACGCAGAAAGCAAGTGATGGGTCTATGGTTTGCCGATCACGACATCATGAATATGATGTTAATGATAATCGTGGTATAGCCATTTTAGCGAAAATTTATCTCGATCATGATATTAGCACTTGTCAAATCGAAAGAGAAATTGGCATACTTCAGCGAACAGTTGCGAGAATATTAAAGGCAAGAAAATTTCATGCATATCACATAACGTTGACACAACATTTAAATTTTAATGATTACTTACTATGTGTAAATTTTTGTAAATGGGCTCGGCAAATGATCTACCAATATGAAAACTTTTTCCGGTACGTACTCTTTTCGGATGAGGCAACTTTCAGTAGCGATAGAACTGTAAATAGACATAATTGTCACTACTGGTCCGATGTAAATCCTTATTGGTTTCGTTCAACTAATTTTCAAAATCGTTGGTCTTTAATAGTCTGGTGTGGCATTGTAAATGGCTATTTAATAGGTTTTTATTTTTTTGAAGAAAACGTTAACGGACAAATCTGTTTGCAGTTTCTTCGAGACAATTTTCCGCAACTATTGGAAGACATTGATTTATTCACCGGAAAACGGAGGTGGCTTTAATTGGATGGTGCGCCAGCACATTATTCAACTATTGTAAGAAATTATTTGAATAACCGATACAATGGTAGGTGGATTGGGAACTTGGGCGCGATCGCGTGGCCTCCTCGTTCGCCAGATTTAACTTCTCCTGATTTTTTCCTGTGGGGAATGCTGAAAAATATTGTCTATAGCAAAAAATCAACACCCAAGGAAAATATGAAGGAACGTATTTGGACTGCTTGTGCCGCAATATCTCAAGAAATTTTTTTGAGAACAGTCACACCATTCAGAAGCCGTATCGACCTATGCATTCAAGAAAATGGGCGGAACTTCGAACAGCTAAGTGTACTACTTAGCGAATTAACTGTATGAAGTTACAAATTAATTAAATAAAGCATCCCGATAGTGAGAGGCAAAATGACTCACGTAAATAAAGCATCCTGATAATGAGAAACAAGAGGACTCACGTAAATAAAGCACCCCGATAGTGAGAAACAAGAGGACTCACGTAAATAAAGCACCCCGATAGTGAGAGGCAAGGGGACTCACGTAAATAAAGCACCCCGATAGTGAGATGCAAGGACACTCACGTAAATAAAGCACCCCTAAGGGAACAAATAACTACTACGTCCACGCCGTTGTTCCTGAGTAGTGCTAAGAGTAATAATTTCTATTAATTTCGGCAAAAAATTTTGTCCGCCATCTTGGTCCGCCATCTTGAATCCGCCATTTTGAATGTTGCAAATTTGACTTCAGATTCGTGATCAGCAACCCCAAAAACCCTCGTAAACTTAATTTGGTGCAAGTCGGGGAACTAAAATTTTTGTCCTCCATCTTCGTTTGCCATCCTGAAAATTTTAAAACAGCCAAGGTTATATCTGAACGTAAAATGTTCCACTTTTTCATTTGCCGGTGTTAAAAAAGGGGGTTTTCATTATAAAAAAACCACTTCCGGTTGAACTAACCCACTTTCGGTCAAAATCAAAAGTTGAAAGGTACGCCATTTTGGTTCCCTTTCGAAACCCTACAACATTTATAAGAAACTTTTTTCGATTCCTGGCCACACAAATGAGGTATTAAAGGTGATAGATTCAGATGACTCACTCTGTACAGTGAAATAAATATGTATGCATATATACATATACTTATACAGGGTTTCCCAGAATTGCCGTACAATCGCTCGTAGGCAGGTAGAAGGAGTAAAACTGAGTCAAAAAGTCCTGAACCATTTTTTTCTATTATTTATAATAGAAGAGTAAGTATTGAGTAAATCAGACCAATCAGCGCAGACCTTTGGCCAGACGCACGTCAGTGAGCCGCGTGCCTGGTGTGTGGGAGCGTTCACTGACGTGTGCCTGGCTAGAGGTCTGCGCTGATTGGCCTGATTTACTCAATAATTACTTCTTTATTATAAAAAATAGAAAAAAATAGTTCAGGACTTTTCGACTCAGTTTTTCTCTTTTTACCTGCCTACGAGAGATTGTACGGCAATTCTGGGACACCCTGTATACATAAATACTATGCGGCAAATCGTCTTTGATTCTGATATTAAAAAAAACACTTATCAAACTGGTTTCTATCAAAGACAACGTAGAAGTAATCATTGTTACTCTTTGCGTCTGCTAGTTGTTAATCTCACATTTTAAAAAATAAAAAAAAAACAAAAAGAAATGTATATATTTTTATATGATAGTTACATGCAAGTTAAAGTTTAGTATTGACATAACAGAGTATTTACTAATCGTTGCTGCAACGTGTTATAAAATGAAACTGCATTTCGTAAAATGACGAATTACTTTTATTAATTAACAAAGTTTGTTTAAAAACAAAAGCGACACAACGAGATGCGCATCAATAATCGATTAATGTAAGAGTAATGTTGACCTAGTCAAAAGACTAAAAATGTTATTATACAATTTCCGTAAATCTGGTGATACGCTTATATATATATATATATATATATATATATATATATTTGTTATTTATTATACACATACAATATATTTGTTCATTTTATATGGTTTCTTATGTAATCTTTATACATTTATATTGTCATTTATACTGTTGTTTATGTTGTTATTTATATTAGGAGTATAAATAAGTTTCCGCCGTTTGACAAAAGATGGTCTCAATAGTATGTTATTGTTAAAATTGTCAGCTGTAAAACGTCATATCGTAGGATTGGACATCTGCTAACAACATAACCTTGAAATATTAGCGATTTTGTATC
>NW_018021768.1:21390-25840 GCF_002006095.1 Pseudomyrmex gracilis
CAGTATGAGAGAGAGAGAGAGAGAGAGAGAGAGAGAGAGAGAGAGAGAGAGAGAGAGAGAGAGAGAGAGAGAGGAAGAGAGAAGGAACATATGACCCACACACGAGAAACAGGCTAGGCACGCTTCTCGCGGATTGGCGGCCGGCAATGTTAGCTATAGCTATAGCTATAACGAAAGAAAGAGATCGACTATGTATGTCCTTCTCCTTCTACTGCTCGAAGTTGACCGAAGCTCCGAGCGCACACGTACACGGCTGGCCGCCTGTGTGCGTATCCCCTCCACCTGCTGCTGCATGCTGCAAGAGTCCGCGAACTGGCATCTCTGGCTGGAGCTGTTAGCCACGCGACCGGAGTCTTCATATGAGGCCGCGCAGAGATATCATCCGCTTTCTACGCCGGAAAAATCCTTGTTTCCGGATCTCGCGTACCGATCACTGTTACATGTGGGAAAAAGTACAAGCGATAAAACCGCGGTGCCGCGCTAGATGTCAGCGGCGGAACGACTCGGGCTAAGCCGCGTAAATCGACAAAACCTACCAAAAAAGACGCACAAGATGAGCCTAAACGAGACGCGCCTCGTATTTCCTGTACCGCCAGCATGAAATGCTGGAACAGTGAAAAGACCGGACATTTATCACGGTATTGCACCGAAGAGTCGCGCATTCATTGTTATAGGTGCGGTAAAGCGGAAGTAACCACCAAGACGTGTCCGAAATGCTCGAGAAACGAATAGAGAAGTCGAGCCGAAGGGGAAGCTCGACTCTTGCGAGTAAGATAACCTTTCAGTCGTCCGAAAAACAAAATCTAATAGACGTCTCGTTAAGCGCTTTCAACTGCCGAAATTCCGTCTTGCTATTATTTCTGCGCGTGCAAATTGCGAGTCGCGAGATCGTGGAGTTGGTGGATTCTGGGTCGAGGCGAACCTTTTTAGGACCAACGGCGATAACGTTGTTGGCCGGAGAAATAGATCGGTCGGGTTCTGTTAACCGTCCTGTCCAAGGAAGACGCATACCCACGGCCACCTGACAAATTAGTCGAGTCAAGGCCGAAGTTATGTTACCGTTTACCGTACACCAGGAAACAAGGTCGATTAGAGCGTGTTGTTTGTCAACTCTTGCACTATCTTGTATTTTAAGCATAAATTTTATCGCGGCTTTCGCAATTGTCGTCGATTGTGCAAAAAAAGTGGTATTTCTCACGACAACCAAATAAAAGATTTGATTTTAAGTCAGCCCCCGCGGATGCATTTGTGTCGGTGGGAGATGCTTTTTTTGCCATAGCCGAAATCTGTGGAATGATGTGGAAATTCTTGATACTGAAAAATTTTATCACAAAAGATTGATATCAGAAATGTTGCACATCAAATTGCAGAAGAATGGAGTAAATTTGATGAAAGATACAGAGTTTTTAGATCCGATATACATGCCATTACTTTCTAAAATTAGCCATCAATCGTTCGGCTTTAAAGATTTCCCCCATTATTATTGTTGCAAGGCTTATTTGTCTTTCGGTACCGTACTATATCTCACTTATTTTTTACACGTTACCTGTGAGAGTCATACACTGTCTACTTTGCGCAATTGTCCGTTGACATTTCCGAGATGAGTCTGTGAGTTTTTTGTTTTGGTGACTAAACGTGAGTGTTCTAATAAAATTTTCTTAATTTATATTATATTAACATCTTGTTTTTTTAACTTTTAATTTTTCATTTTCAATCTCAATTTTACCTATTGACTTTTTTGTATAAAATATCTTTGACTTGATTTTGTTTTAATTGATCCGATATTTCTGAATATCTGACTCACTTTTAAAGACTTTGTCTTTTTGATTGTTTAATTACTTAGAAATAATGAAGAATACACACGTTCATTTGTTTGCCATATCTTGTTTTGTTACTTCTCTCGGGGTGACTTTTGACATGTAATCGCTTCTTTCGAATTTATACGGTACGTGACATGTCTTATTTCTGTTAACATACGTGCGTCACATTATAAATCCATATTATTTTGTAAACATTTGTATAATTTTTCTTTCATACGACGTATACATCTTCATAATTTAATAATATTGTATTACAGGTTTGGCTGATAATGATCGCAATAAAAACGATCGAAACGTTCCGATCAATCACTTAATTTTATTATTCATTAATTAAACTACCACCACCGCCAGTGGACCACAGGCTTCGAGGTTTTTAATTTATTTTTAAAAGAAAATACATTACATTTGGTTATTGGCTTGTTTTACAAGTACAGTGTTGAATAAAATGTTCTGGAAAGCGGGTTTGTATATTGTTGGATTTACTAGAGATTATTTTACAAAATAAAAATACAATTAATTTGTCGTTGGCGTCAATATTTCCGCAAAACAATTGTGAAAATTGGGGAATGCTACAACCGCGCCATAAAATAGAGAAACACATAACAATAATACCCGCACGTTTGCGAGAAATATTTTTAAAGTTGAGTCGTGTTCTATGTGTGCGTCGTAGAGTTTCTTCGAAGTCGCAGAAGGAAGCAGGAATCTGACGGTGGTATTCCATAGCTGTCGAAGTATGTGGTGTGTTTGTTTCCATTGAGGAAAAAAGCAACCCAGTGGATTCCTGGTCAATTGTGATTGTGTTAGCGACGATTGCTGTCCACTTTGTCTACTCTGGGCAATCTGTCGGCTGGATAAACTCCCGTGTGTCCAGATATTTACAGTTGTTGCAAGGCTTGCAATATTTCTTTTATGTTCATTTTTTGATACAAGTAGTCGCGAAAATACGGAATGAAGTGAGTCTATCCTTCTTGCACCTCTCTTTGTACAGAATCTTTTTTGAGGTGGGACGTTTTCACTGGATACAATCAACTTCACTGCACGTATCTTCTTCTTCTTCTTCTGTTAGTTCTTTCTCCTCCTCTTCCGTTTTGATGTCGGTAGATGAAGTTGATTGTATCATGCTGAACTCGTCGCTGACAAAGTCGCTATCGGGGTCTTCTATTTTTTCAATTACAACGTTGTTTAACCAGCGTTTTAACCAAAAAGCGTTCCATAAAGCGTAACTAATGTCGGATGCTCGAACTCCGAAGTGTGATACGTACACTGTGATATGTTCTCGTCGCTTTCCAAGATGGATTTGAACGATAAAGAAAGGCCTTCCAAATTATATATATTTCTAGATAGAAGCTTTTGTAAGAAATCCACTTTTTCCTTGCCTCTGGTGTAGATGACGGTGGCGTGTTTTGTGACTTCTCGAAAATGTCTCGTGAGATATTTGAAATCGGTTTCCCCGTCATACCACTCGATGATAAATTCGCGCACGCTACTTGTTGGATTGTTTTGATTTTTGCGGTAATTTGATGAACAAAAACAAAGGCATCAAGATCCAGTTTCCAAAAATCGGACGGTCTACCGCGACAAGAACCACTTTCTTTAGAATATATTCACACACGACGCCTTGCATTTCTATGATCACTGCACTTTTATACGAGTACTCAGCCATCGCGGAGACGAGGCAAATATAGCTGAGTCTAGAACAAAACTAGAATTTTTGCATAAAACGCTTGAGACAAAAGGCGTGATAGTAAATAGAGTGGAAAAATATCTTGGTTTTCACGCATGTGCAGAGCGCGAATAGGATTATCCGTTATAATCTACAATGATTTGCCGAGAGGAATTGATTTCCAAAACACTGTTGAATTCCGCATAAACGAGGCAGTTAATAGTCATTTCAAGAGGTTTTTCGAACCGTGCTTCACGAGATTCCAATGTTTGACGCACTTGGCCGATAAATCCGGAGTGAGAACAAAAGCAAANAGTGTGTATCCGTGAGCATAATTATTTCTGCTTATAGCATTGCCATCGTTCAGAAAATGGATACCCGAGAAAAGAGTATGAAAAGCCTCGATGTAGAAAGGAGCGTCCNTTGAAAAAGAAGGCTGCAGCGGTCTAGTAGGGACTTGCATTCCATTAACGTAAAGCGACAGGAAATTTATATTAAAGTTTTTAAAATTAANCGGATTAAGGCGGCTATTGCCGTTAAACGCCNTATTTTCGACNAAACCGATTTTCACTCGTTTTGGTAATTGACCGAGTATNGCGTTGTCAATTAATTCCTCCANAACTTCTCTGTGGATTGTAAACAATTTAACTTNGACTCTTGTGAGAGGATACTTTGCAGTGGTTTTNCTCAGCATTTTAGCATAAGCTAATAAGACTCCAGCGCTTAGGTTTGCTTTNCTTATNANCAAGATAGCGTCTACAATANGTCTTTTTGTTTGCGGCGTAAGTTCTATGAGACAGAAAGAATNCTTTGANCGGAAGAGTCTTAGTCGCATTTCCACGCCATTAATCAAGAATTTATCCTGATTGAAAACATCGCAGTGAAAAAAAAATGTCCTATGAGATCCACAGGACGGTTATTTTTGAAATAATACATACGTCTCACGAGAGCGGAATTCTCATTTGGG
>NW_018021768.1:26745-29879 GCF_002006095.1 Pseudomyrmex gracilis
ATCGTACGGTGTCGAATAATTTGGTGTCGAATAAATCTGTGTCGAATCGAGCGGTGTCGAATCGTACTGTGGTCAATAGAGTGTCACCCCAAGTTTTTCATTAAAATACACATCAATTTGATTAAACATGGAATGTAAGAAGTTATTTACAGGCCCTACTGTATGTTTTGCAACACCAGAACTTGTAGCCGAAATAAGCGGAGTAACCGGTGCTTTGGCAGGTGTTTACAGTATTACGCGAAGATTGAGAAGAGTATGCGCGAGATCTATGTAGTCTTCTCCATGGCCTGGCACGACAAATTCTATGGGAGCATCGTCCGAAAGAGTCGACAGAGGTTTGTAATGAATTCATTGCGAATTCTCGATACTGGTTTGAGTGAGCGNTAGAGTAAAAAGATTAAGTTCGCTCTTGAAACATTCATACGAGTGAGTATGAAGAAAAAACATTTTGCCTCGTCTATGAGAATATATGGCTCACGGTTTGTTTCTTGCTCGAGCGACGGTTGCTCACGCTAATCTTTGTCGCGCGTTTCTTCTTTTTCTTCTGAATCCCTCTGCTCGTTAAGTATTTTATTGCTCTAGTTTTCTTTGTCCGCCGCGTAGCAACGGAAGATGATTCCTTGCTGATACTAGTACGGGAGCGACGACGACAACGCTTGATCGCAAAGTGCACGGGAAGCTCGCCTGGAACAAACTGGCCCGAGCGTTTCCTCGCAAAGGATATATATCCCGAGCCTTGCAGTAAGTTGGTTACTTTTTCTTTTGCTTGTCTTTTGAGATTGTCACGTGATTCCTTGAAACGAGCGTTAACTGCTTTTTTTAGCAGGATATTGTTCTTACTCATATCATCTAGTATTCTCACACCGGTGCTTTTTTCTGATCGCGCGCGCGCCACTGGCCAGGTAAGGAAGCGTTCTGCTAAAAAATCCGCCGAGAAAGCTCCCGATACCGTGACTACGCTGATACGTCGATCCCGCGAAAACTCTCGGAATTCCGCCTCCGCTCTGCATCTCGTAATATTCCATATAATGAGCCATATTATCTCTACTTGAATACGCGTCTAAAGTGTAACGTTACCGTCGACGTCCCAAATTCGAATGGAATAAATTTACCAAACTGATCTCTTATATCTTCTTCTATCATGCGGAAATTTGTNTTACAAANCGNGATATAATNTCCAGACNAGTAATGTCTCACCTGATTAAAANCGTACTTATTTGCGGTATTATTAGTAACTATTCGAAGAAGCGACGTTAGCGCAACTCCGGTTATGTATGGCTCGCAAATGTTGCAATAACCAAATAACTTGTCGGGGATAGCACGGGCCAAACTGATCGGTTCAAACCTGACAAACNTGACACCGGCAACCTTGTCTATTACGTAAGATGTTTTAACAGAAGTTGTTTCAAATCCGAGTATTTGATTGCATTTAGTTTCTTCACATGTAAGCATTATAAGAACTTTATTACTATGTAGCAGATTCAGTGATCATTTAATATGCGCTTTTTCTCGCAAGCACTAATAATTTATAGCTTCTATAAGATCGGCTTCTGAAGATTAAACCCTTGATGATATTGGAATGTTAACTGACGAAACATCTCCGGTGGGAAAAAAATTGGCGAGCGTTATCAAGGCTTCATCCGGAAGTAAATGTAAAAAACTGGATGGAAACTGAATTTTGGTGAGAGCAATTTCTCATTTTCCCTGAAAATCTATACGACGAGGTAATTCCGTAGTAAAACACAATGTGGTGGTGTGCGGGAAGTAAAGCATGCTGCTATTGCTCGGGAGAACTACAAACAAGTGTTCCTCCATTGCTATCATCGACGCCGTCATTGTCATTCACCTTGCGAAAGCGTTGTTAAACTCGAAGCCGAGTTCCACAAGTCGAATTTAGACGGATAACTGCCAACTGACTAGCAGTTGCCTATTACGTCCCCGTATATTTATCACTCGATCACCAATAAAAGTTTCTTCTTGTATGTTTTTAACAACAGGAAACAGTTCTTGCTCGGTGAAAATTCGATCTATGACCTCATCCGCTAAATCACTCACAAGGGGAACACCAGACAGTGCCCTTTCCGATTTGGCTGAATTTTATATATATTGTAGGATGACCCTCCCACTACATCGTCGTAAAATAATAGGACGCACCTCTCAAGCATTTGCGAGAAAAACGCATTTAAAGGTTTTTGTGCGCTTAATATACTGATAAGTTTGAACGGTTTGCCAGGTAATCAGCGTGGCTTAGTGGATAAGGCGTTCGACTACCACTCTGCATATTGCTGATTCAAATCTCATTTTTTTGAAATTGTTTTTTTTTACATTTGCATTGTAGCTTATTATGTGAGCTTGTTGTTATATGTATTGTTTAATATGTTATCTAAAAAATTAATGTTTTTATTATAAAATTAATAATAAATGAAACAATCGGGTAGTAAGAGCCGTTTGCAGGATGTTATGCAGAATGTGCTTAAATATATGTATATATACATACACATATACGATGAAATAAGTTTTTTCCTCCATATAGGATGCGGGATTTGCATCCCGTATATATAGAGGACCCCGTATACCCCCCTAACTAATTTTAAAATATTGCGAAAAAAAACTCCTCAGCCAGAAGTCGAACCTGGAATCTCCGGCTTTCCGGGTCGTCGCCTTCTCTGCTAGGCTACCGAGGCACTTGGAGTTTGTCTCGCAATACTTAGCACATCTATCGAATGTTGATCTGATAATAACGCCATCTTTCACCAGCGTAAATTTTAAATTAATAATGAACAAGAAGAAGATTTCTTCGGGCTCTGAAGTCTTTAACCTAATAAATGAAACAATCGGGTAGTAAGAGCCGTTTGCAGGATATTATGCAGAATGTGCTTAAAATTAGTTAGGGGGGTATACGGGGTCCTCTATATATACGTGATGCAAATCCCGCATCTTATATGGAGGAAAAAAATTATTTCATCGTATATGTGTATGTATTGTGACGTGGTATTCGCGCCGCTCTTTCCCCGTCACAAAAGTTAAGAGATTTCGCGGGAGCCCGGGAAAACGAGCTGAAAAACGAGCGCCAAGATCCTCCAGGGCTTGCATGCATCCGCTTAGAATAGTCTTTTATTTTTATTTTTGTATTT
>NW_018021768.1:30649-32048 GCF_002006095.1 Pseudomyrmex gracilis
TAGGAAATGCCGGAGAGCAACAAACGACGGTGAGGTGCCCGTTTTCTTTCTGTGAGCCACGAATCCGCGTTGTACAGGCCTCGTGTCGAGGCTGGTCGCTTGCCTTTCGCGTTTGGTTTGCGACGGCAAGGACGTATCCTTGACCGTATTTACGATTGTTTTTCGAGAGCGGCCAGAATCGGGATCCACGGGGCTTCGTGNCAGTAGTTNGAGATTCGTAGGTTAAGTGCATGTTCTGCTGTAATTTTGCGAGCCCACGGCAAGCCCTGGAGTGGCGATTCGGCGCCAAGTAGCCTATTCGTGTTATTTGTGTTCGTCGTTTTCTATTTTTTTTTGTTTTGTTTGTCTAGCGAGCGTATTCGTGTGCGCGTGCCGTGATTGTTAAAACGTATCGCTTGCGTACCGTCGGATCTCGTCTACCGACGGCAATCAGCCGCCGCGGTAAGAATTCGTCAAGACGAAATCGGATTTTTCTCGTACGATCGGCTCGAGTGANGTGTGTGCGCGTCGGAAGCGGTGGGTGTATCGGTAAGGAATATTGTGTCAAATTAACGTGCGGATTAACGACGGTTTCGGATAGTGAATTTTCAGGACAATTATCGTCGAACTATTAGCGAGCGTGAATGCGTGTCGTCTTTCGAGCG
Source organism: Pseudomyrmex gracilis (assembly GCF_002006095.1). Classification (NCBI taxonomy): domain Eukaryota; kingdom Metazoa; phylum Arthropoda; class Insecta; order Hymenoptera; family Formicidae; genus Pseudomyrmex; species Pseudomyrmex gracilis. The sequence goes on from NW_018021768.1 coordinate 31,294, forward strand.
TATAAGCTGTCCGGGATTATTCGCGGTCGAGTAACGTATCGTGTCGCCGATTTTCCTGACGCTACGATAAAAAGCGTTTCTAATCATTTGGTGATGAACCACCGGGAAAAGCCACTCCGACGTCGCACCTCCTTCGCTCCGTATCGCGNGTATTTTCCTTCGAGTGCATGCGCGTAGATTGAGAAATCGGCTCGATTCGGTCTTTTGGGCCTAGCGGTACGAAACCGGCGAAAGCTGCGTGGCCGAGAGAGCCAGTCGACCGAATTGCGATCCTCAATATAACAAGTAAGTCGCGGCTTGTAAAAAGACGACTGCACGCTATTGTATTGCGGCTGAGAGTCGGCCTTGCACATCTGCTTGCACTCTTTCTAGCTATTTATCCTGCCTCTAGCTTTGCGCCCCGCTATTGCTATATTTTAGTGCCTGCGCTTGTTATCTTTCGGCTGGAATCCTCGAGTACCGTATCGCGTCCAGTACTCTTGCGGTGTCGTTTCATTTCATTAATTTGTCTCGTTAATTTGCGTGACGCGGTTTGTTAAATCTTGTAAGTCGTTGTGGACTCCGTGTCTGTTCTCTTTTTTTTGTATTATTTTCGGATGTTACCGCCGTAGCTTATTTACCTCTACTTTTGGTATATCTCATATACTTCTTTTATGTATTATCAATCTTAGTCACTTTGCTTTCATATCATTTTGTAACCAATCTTTTCTTTCTACTATTTCTCATATTATTTCTTTTATATTATTGTTGCCCTT
>NW_018021768.1:33050-36188 GCF_002006095.1 Pseudomyrmex gracilis
CCGTCACCACGTCGGCCGAGACCGACAAGCCATAACCCGCGCGCACCAATCACGAGCCGCGAACCACCAGTCTGTAAGGGCTTCGTGCCCCGCGTCGTCCTGACTTTGTATATAATCCCAAAATCTTTCAAGAATATAGAACGTTATTTTACAGCAGTAACCAAACGTGTCGCAATCTTTCCCTTCCCCTCTCCCGAATCCTGGTCCGACCAAGCTATCCGGCAGGAGGAAGGCCGGGCAAGCCGCGCGTAACGCGGCTCCGTTACAAACGATCAATTAACTATTAGTTCGTGCTGATTAATTACAACTCTCTTTCCTTTACTTGAGCTTCCTATCGCGAGGTCAAGGGACAGCCTGTATTCCGAATTTCTGTTAAACCCCGCCCCTCTCCGTTCCCAAAAGAGCTAGTCGGCCNGTCGTGCCGAGTGACGCTGATTTTTGACGCGACTCCGCGTCTGGCGCCCAAACCGACACCCAAGTATTCGTCGACTCGACCCGGCGGTGCTCGTTCCGGGCCATCTTTTCTGTCCTACCAGTGATTCGACGTTGTCCTCTCGCGGACGCTCACCTAAGTCCCGGGAAGTATTCTCCGTTTGCGGGGGAGCGGCGCGAGAATTACGTTACCACCGCGAAAAACGTCACAATACATACACGTAAAAGTTTCTACTCAAAACATCTTGAGAATGGCTCGTATGGCTTTATACATATCTTGTTGGTAAGTTCACGAGCCTTAAGTCATAATTGTTTAAATAAATAAATATTTGATATAAATTATTGAAGTCACTTTTAATGCAGAGTTATTCTTTTCAATGTTCACGATAATTTCATGATAACATATGCCTGTCGGTATTACTGGTAACCGCGTCTGTATGTATCATCGGTAATCGTGCCGATATATGGATTAAATCTCGAGCCGCTGGCGCGTGATAGTAAGAGACGGCCGGAGGAGAACTACTTCTCCTCACGGCGCACGATATGGTGCTCCGCACTGTACATAGATATATATATATGTATGTGTATATATTAAACATTTTTTTAAAAACTTTTACAGCATATTAAGAATTAAAATTAACTCACACATTTTTTATATGTTTACATAAATATATTTTTCTTTCACAATAATACATCTACAATTCGTCTAATTATTTACAAACTGAAAATATTTGTCAAACATATACCCGCAAAACTTATCTTTTTAAAAAAAAGATAAAAACAGCTGTCAAGGACACGCACAACACGTATTGTATTCAAATTGATTTAAAACTGTTATTATAATAATGAGAAATTTTTGCATATATTTTTCTATAAAGTTGTTCTTTATAAAATGTGTTCTACAAAAGAAGTGGTATGATAAGACAGCGCCAACTGAAAATTCACGGGAATACCTTTACTTCACCGACAATTATTTCATCAATAATCGTTTCACCGACACCATTTCATCGACACCGCATTTCACCGACAATATTTACTTACCGACACGTTTAGATCATCGACAATCATTTCACCGACAATGTTTTCATCGACATCGAGCTTTGCCGACAATGTTTATGATAACAAATGAACATATAAGATGAATTATTATAGAAATTGACATTAATACTTTTATTTCATTACTTTTTCATTTTTTTAGAAAAAAAATCGGGAAACATATACAGAAATAAATTTTGTGAAGGCATTAGCACGTAACTTGCAAATGTAATGATACAGTTATTGATAATTTTGATGTGTGTAACGCTTCAACAATTTAAAAAATATTTAATTAATCAATGGCTCTTAGAATCAGACACATATGTAGAGGTGCATATTTTGACTCTGTTCAAGTCAAAGTCAAAATTTGCACTTCTGCATCTGTGTCAGAAAATCTGCTTCTAAGAGCCATTGTTCAGTCAGTTATTGATGTTTACACTATCAATTAAAGATATATTGAGTTAATATATCTAATGATTTATGTTATCCAATTTATTAATTATGTATTCATGAAGTAAGATGTCATATTGTAAGATGTTAGAATTCTTGATATTAATCATTAATAAAACGCAGTGTTATTTTATGTCTTAATTTATGTAATAAGATAGAGAAAGCAATGAAATAAAAGTATTAATCAATTTCTATAATATATTCATCTTATATGTTTATTTGTTATCATAAACATTGTCGGCGAAGCTCAATGTCGATGAAAACATTGTCGATGATCTAAACGTGTCGGTAAGTAAATATTGTCGGTGAAATGCGGTGTCGATGAAATGGTGTCGGTGAAACAATTATTGATGAAATGATTGTCGGTGAAGTAAAGATAACCCAAATTCACGTATATTATGTATATTTTATATAGAACAATATAAAAAAAATTAATTTTTTACACAAACTCAATATCTTATGTTCTTTTCATAAAATGTATCTATATCGAGTTATACATTTGGAAACTTTGCTTTATGTGAAAAGTCGAAAACCCATGTAAGACTGTTTTTAAAGAAAACAATATTTAATGCAAAAAACTTTGCGCGGAAACCATAAGCACACATATAAAAGTTTAATTTTATAAGTAATTAAAGTATCAAAGTGTAATTTCATAAAGTAATTAGCATAGCGCATATTATATGTGATTGTAGTAATAATTGTGTTAGTAAAAAAACTTTCGATACTTTGACATCAGACTGATCTTTAGTTTAATATAAGTTTTAATGTAGCCACGTAAAAGGTTTTTGCATTAAATATTGTTTTCTTTAAAAACAGTCCTACATGGGTTTTCGACTTTTCACATAAAGCAAAGTTTCCAAATGTATAACTCGATATAGATACATTTTATAAAAAAAAAATACGAAATTGAGTTTGTGTAAAAAAATAATTATTTTTTATATTGTTCTATATAAAATATACATAATATACGTGAAATTTCAATTGGCGCTGTCTTATCATACCACTTCTTTTGTAGAACACATTTTATAAAGAACAACTTTATAGAGAAATACTACCATGATCAAAATATAACCGGAATTTTTAATTTAAACCTCGCGGGCTTATCGGTTTAGAATTCTGTTGTTTGTGTCACGTTGGCAGCACTGTTACGGACACCCATGCCAAGCTTCTGCTTATCAGCTGTTTATTTACCTTTATGACAGTGATTTCTTTACATCAAGT
>NW_018021769.1:0-7570 GCF_002006095.1 Pseudomyrmex gracilis
ATATTCAATTCAAAAACCCGCGTGTAAAAATTTACACGCGAACAAAATATATATATATGCATATATATATATATATACACAGTTTTCCGCACAACATCCTGCGATCGGCTCGGATGACCGTATTATTTTCTTAGTTTAACTATTATATACGTTAAACGAGTGTTTCTTTATTCAAGGGAGTCTGCCCTGCTGCTTCCTAAAGCTTACAGACAAAATCAGAAGTGGGATTTGACCCGGAAAATGTGTCTTATGGACGATGAGCTTAAGTGACTTTAAGCTAACAGACTTGAAGCTTGTTCTTCAGCGTCTAGGACTGCCGTCAGAAGGAAGTAAAGCGACTTTGGTTGGACGATTACAGGGTGCGCGTATTGATTTGTACAAGTTTCGCGAGATAGCAAGTATGACTTCTAAAGACACTGAAGTGAATACTACGGCGGCGGCTGCCAAAGTTGAACTTCCAGCGGATCAGTTCACGCGGATGTTGGCCAGCCCGCCACTTGAAAGCCGTAGAGTAGAGACAACTCGTAGTGTTAGTCCACGGGAGGCTGAAGTAACTTCCGTGGATACAATAAAGAATTTGCTACAAGATTTCGACGGCACACCGGGTGTTTTCCATGTGTGGATTAAACAGTTTGGTTTAGTTTGCGCTCAGTACGTGATTGAGACCCGCGCCGCGAAAATTCTTTTGAGTCTCAAGTTGAAGGGTAAAGCTCTACAGTGATTCCACTCAGACCCTGAGCTGCTAAAAATGAGCCTCGACGACCTTCTGAGGAAGATGGAGGCTACCTTTGGATATCGTCACGGCCGGCTAGAGGTACGCAGGGAGTTCGAGGAACACAAGTGAAAAACGGACGAAACCTTCGTCGAGTATTATCATGATAAGCACATTTTAGCCAGCCGAGTACCGATTGACCCTTTCGAGCTGGTGGACTATATGATAGAAGGTATACCTGATAAAGTTCTTAGTGATAACGCCCGTATGCAGTGTTTCAGAACACCGACAGATTTGCTGGCAGCATTCAAGAATATCCGCTTGTCTACGTCTGCAAGAGAGAGGTCGAAAACATCGGGTGCAACAAGAAAGACTTCTGTCCGCTGTTACAACTGTAACCAAGAGGGGCATGTGGCCGCCTCTTGCCCTCAGCCACGTAGGGCAAAGGGGTCGTGCTTTAAGTGTGGCTCGGAGAATCATCAGCAACGATCATGTCCGCAGAAGAAACAGTTGCTAACCGTTAGTACTACGGCGCCACCAGTTCCACTCGGCTCAGGGCGGGAGTATTGCGTGAATATGGAAAGTGTTCAGGGCGGCACACATCAGGTATGCGCACTGGTTGATTCAGGCAGCGCAGTAAATCTGTTAACTTATTCCACTTATTTGTATTTTTGCCCTTCTGTAAAGTTGTTAAAATTGTCAGACGGGGCGGTGTATAGTGGAATTAACAAGTCTCCCTTGGTTGTGTATGGCCGTGTTTCTTTGCCCGTTCGATTTAAGCAAATCCCTGGTCATATCTTTGATGTCAGTTTCATGGTTGTCCCAAACACGACTTTAATGCAGGGTGCCTTGCTGGGCCGCGAGTTTTTGTGTCAACCCGGGTTGACGACTATGTTGTCTGATGTTGTTACCTTTACTTATGTTAAGCCGGAAAATCCTAGTATTTTTACGATTGGTGCGGTCAGTGAGTTTGACCCCTCGTGGTTGGTGGAAAAGGGACTTGGTGATTCCTTGACTCCCGCAAGCCGCAGTGAATTGTTTCAGTTATTACGAAAGTATGTGTCGACTAATGGTCCTATGCGGCAACCCGAATGCCAGTTAGAAATTCGTTTGACTGATCCCAGTAAGTCTTTTTATTATAATCCCCGTCGGTTGTCATGGCACGAACAAAGCAAAGTTTGTCGTATTGTTGATGACTTATTACAACGAAAAATTATTCGATTCAGTCGTTCTCCGTATAGTAGTTCCGTTGTGCTAACAAAAAAATGGTTCTTATCGTCTGTGTGTAGACTATCGGACTCTTAATAAAAATACGATCAAAGACCGTTACCCTTTGCCTTTGATAAATGATCAAATTGATAGGTTGTTGGGTAAGCGTTATTTCACTAGCCTGGATTTGAAGGATGGATTTCACCACGTACCGGTGGCCGATAATTCGGTACAGTACACCTCGTTTGTTACCCCCGATGGCCAGTACGAGTACTTACGTATGCCCTTTGGCCTGGCCAACGCTCCGGCTACCTTTCAGCGGTTTGTCAATATGATCTTTAAACCGTTAGTCGATTCCGGTAAAGTTTTATTATATCTAGACGACATCTTAATAGCTACTTCTACAGTAGAGGACAATCTCCGAGTGTTATCTGAGGTTTTAGAATTATTAGCGACTTACGGCCTTCAGCTGAGGTTTACCAAGTGTCAGTTTCTTCAGACTAAACTCGAGTACCTTGGATATGTGATCTCAGGACAGGGAATTACTCCTAATCCGACCAGTTTGGCAGCCGTGTCTAGTTTTCCGCCACCTCGAACTGTTAGACAGTTACAGAGTTTCTTGGGCCTTACTAGTTATTTCCGTAAGTTCGTTCCTAGTTTTGCCTTAGTTGTCAAACCGTTGTACGATCTCTTACAAGCAAATACTCTTTTTACTTTTGGCTCACGACAGTTACAAGCTTTTGAAACCCTTAAAGAGTCTCTCCTTAGCCAACCGGTGCTAGCCTTTTATAATCCGACTGCGTATACGGAACTTCATACGGACGCTAGCTCGTACGGGTACGGAGCCATTTTGTTACAAAAGCAGGGGGATGGGAAGATGCACCCTGTCTTTTACTTTAGTAGGCGAATGACCGACATTGAAAGCCGGTACCACAGTTATGAGCTGAAGATGATGGCTATCGTGTATGCCCTCGAACGTTTTCGCGTTTACTTGCAGGGGATTCAGTTTAAGGTGGTGACCGATTGCGATGCGGTTAAAGCCGCTTTAGCCAAGAAAGACGTTAATCCGCGTATTAGCCGGTAGTGCCTTATGTTACAAAGTTACGATTACTCAGTTGAACACCGACCCGTTGATCGTATGCGTCATATTGACGCTCTTAGCCGTACTGTTCTGGCAGTGGAACCACTGTCTCTCGAGCAGGTGTTAGTGTATAAACAACAGCAAGATGAGGTTATAAGGGAAATCCGCGATGAGCTTGAGCACACAGAGAGTAAGTACTACGAGTTGCAAAATGATATTGTTTATCGCAAGTACGGACGACGTCTCTTTTTTTATGTCCCCTCGGCAATGGTAATCAGTGTCCTTTGAGCGTGTCATGACGACGTTGGGCACGTGGGGTTTGATAAGACTTTTGACCTTCTGTTAAGGACTTACTGGTTTCCGTTAGTACGAGCGCGGGTTAGAGCGTATTTGGACAATTGCTTACAGTGCCTTGTTCATTCTGTACCAGCAGGTAAGCCGGAAGGTGAGCTTTATGTGTACGATAAGGGCTCAGTTCCTTTCGACACCGTACACGTGGACCATTACGGGCCGCTCGAGAAAACCGATACCGCTTACTCTTATATTTTTATTGTTGGATGCGTTTAAATATACTCTTTTGTATCCTGTTAGGTCAACAACGACTAAAGAGGTCACGGCAGGACTGACGCAGTTCTTCCATCACTTAGGATTGTGTAGACGACTTGTTTCTGATCGTGGCACCGCCTTCACTTCTAATGCTTTTACGCAGTTTTTGGAACAGTTCGGGGTAGAACATGTTCAGGTCGCCACGGCCACACCTAGGGCAAGTGGAACGCGTTAATCGATTTTTACGGTCTACTGTGGCCAAAATGGCTGGAACGGGTTCCTGGTATAGTATACTCTCTCGGGTTCAGTTCGTTATTAACAACACACACCATAAAGCAATTAACACCACTCCTAGTCTTCTACTTTTTGGCCGGGATCAGGTGGGCTTCACGGACGACAAGTTACGTAAACATTTCCTCGAAACTTTTGAACGTCCTGTCGATCGCGACCAGCTACGAACACAAGCGCAACAACACAATGCTCGGTTGCAACGGTATAACAAAAGTTTGTATGATAAACGTCATAAAAAACCACGCGTGTATGAACAAGGAGATTATGTTATGGTTAAGAATGTAGTTGTCACACTCGGCGTTAACGTTAAACTCTTGCCCAAGTTTAAGGGCCCCTATGTTGTTAAACGAGTGTTAAACAATGATCGCTACATGATCGAAGACGTTCCCAGGTTTCAACTTACGCAACGCCCCTTTTTTGGAGTATTTAGCTCCGACCGTATGAAGCCGTGGGTTAAACCCATTGAGCCAAAGTGGAACTTAGGTGATGCGACCGACGGCGCCGCGAATGAAGGCGGTGGAAGCCACTAGTCATACGTAGGGACCGAAGATGAGTCAGACTCGGGTAAGTCAACTTTTCTCGGTGGTTCGAATGGTGCGTCTGGAGACTAGTGGTGGAGAATTTGCGTCCGTTGCTCATGCTTACCGTGGGTTCGGTAATACCTTTGTGCACTTTAGTGGTTAAGTATGTCTTTCGGGTAGCGCTTACCTTTTGTGTTCCTGTAGTTTTAGCACGTTTGTGTTTCTAGTACCTGCACGTTTTCGCAATTGCAGTGTACTCGTTAGTAAGTAGTTCGCGCCTTGCGTCTCGTCGTGCGCTCCGTAGGCGTTACTATCTTCACGTTTATATTCAAGTGTTCCTATGTCGTCGCGTTTTGTTACGATACGTTTAAGTGTTTTTGCGCTCTAGCACCTTATGACATACTTATGTTTGTACTGTCTGCGTTGTTGTGTTTGTAACAGCGGCTCGTTGTGTTTAAGCGCCCCTGTGATTGAGAAGTTTTGTCGACGGTTTTACGCTGTAAGTTTACGACTGTACGCTCGTGTGTTTGTTGTTGCAACCTCACGTTGTCTCAGTTGCGGAGCCACCGCGTTTTCGTTTTTAAGTTAACAATTAAGGTTTCCTTTAGTTCAACAGTCTCGGTCAGTGGTCGAGGTCGACCATTTTTGTCAGAATGGCCGAACTGTAAGATATTACTCGTTTAAGTTTTGCGCCATTACCGACTGTGTGGCAAGTGGTGGCGTTGTGAGTACCGCAGGGTGGCGCTGTCAACGTGAGGTAGATGTGGTGAAAAAATATCTCAAGCGCAGCATTCTGATTATAACCGACAAGAAGAAAAGGTGTTATCTCGATTGNACCTTTGAAATAAATAACTATTATATACGCTAAACGAGTGTTTCTTTATTCAAGTGAGTCTGCCCTGCTGCCTCCTAAAGCTTACAGAACGTAAATCCACACAAATAGGTTAGTCTCGCGCCAATTGAAGTCTGTATGCTTGTCGCACTAATAAATATTTTATATGCTTGAGGAATTGTGAAGTTTTCAGTCAGTTAAACCTTGGACCTCTTGCACTCTTTCAAGTGATCGCCGGGTCTCGTCCCAGGAAAGTTAGATTCGCGTCTAAGTCCTAAAAAGAGACCAGCGGGTGAGAAGATGTTAGTCAAGTAATATCGGTACACCCGTTGACTTGTCTACGTCACTAAGCATTCTCGCTCGGCCCGCACACTTGTTTATCCTATCTCTCTCTGGCCTAGTGTGCCGGGTGTAAACACATAGCTTGTCGTGTGCCTGCTACGTCTTCCACAGAACCCTGACCGTGACCAAAGGCCGGAACGTAACACAAATAGTAGAATATATTTGTAGAATATACGTAGAATATATTCTACGCATTAAACACAAATGTTTAAAATTTAAAAAAATCTAAGATAAGAACGTTATTGCAGATTTAGCATTATATTTATAATATTACAATAGCTTTATTGTTTTGTATTAAAATGTGGACTATAATTTAGAAAACCAAACTAAATTATAGAATAATGTAAAAGAAACGCAATATTAACAATTTTAATTACATGATGACAACAAATATTAATTACAATTTAACAAATATTAATACATATAACAAAAACTAATATATTATAAAAAAATAATTAATAAATATACTAAAAAGACAAAAATATTTTGTGTAAATAATAATTTTTGTATAAAAACTTTCTAGACTTGCAAGGAATCCACATTACACCACAAAACATTGTACTTTGAATCAAACATGCAACTCAAAACAGTACCCAGCAAACAATTTTTGTTTTTGACAATTTCGGCGCAGATCTTGTTAACAGAAACTGTTTGCAGAAATCCTACAATACGGAAACACTGCCAAAATTATTAGCACACAGAAAGAAAAAACGCAACAACTCTGTTGATAAATACATGAGAGTATTGCAGCCAAAACGATTCCATATATGTCAGTAAAATTAACAACAAATAGATGGTCGATTGCAAGCAGATCTGCTTTTAGCAATACGGTGACCAAACAGTCCGCAAAATTGTACCAGAAATCTGTTTACAACAAAAGTCGGGTCGATCTGTTAAACGCATTGACAACAGATTGCCACCAAACGCCAAGCAGGTCTGTTCGTGTATACGTGCGGACTGTTTGCAATTTGGCGCCAACAGACAATGACCAAATCTATTCCGGATTTTGGCTTCACTTTGGCGATAATTTGGCTTCGCTTTGCTTGTGGCAGACTCTGTCATTATTTTGGTCGCATTTTGACATTTCACATGTTGACAGACATGGTTAACAAACCATATCCTACTGAGGACACAGATGGATATGGTTTTGTAACCAAAATGTTTGCTGGGTAGGTATAAAAAATGTATAACACTTTACACGAAGTGTGGTTTGTGATTTGTCAAACATTTATTTTAATTACGTTTGCACGTTTGTTAAACTAACAACCTAAATTTTAAGGTATTCAGACAAACCTAAACCTATTCAGACAAACATAAACACCAATAAGCGTATACATAAGGAAATGAATTGGTTTATAAAAAAATGCGTAAGAAAATAACCTAATTCGATATCTTATACATAAACTTATGCAGTTAGTCTAGATAGACCCTTAATTGTCTGAATTATAAACACACATATTGTTCTTAGAATTTTCTTTTTTTAATATGTATAAGTATGAACGCAAGAATATGTTTGCAAGCTTTAATTTTATCTCCTAGAATTTGTATAATAATTAATTTTAACATACAAAGATGTTTTTTCGGGTTTGAAGCGCGTTAGTGTCATTTTTATACCGACGTTTCGTGAACATTACAGCTCACTTCATCAGGGTTTAAAGAGCAGCCTGATACTGAGATGCTCTTGGTCAGGTGTCCCTTTTTATAGCGCTAGATTGGAGTGGGAGGGGATGTGGTGGAGGACGGGTGGAATGGTAAGAAGGAGGGGAGGATGTGTTATGGCAAGATGGAATGCCATAGTGAATTAGTCATATGTCCATTGTCTCTAATGAGATTGTTTGGATGTTTGTATATCTCCAGAGATTCCATATACTTTCTAGGGAAGTAAGCCTTAGTTTTGTTTAGTACTTGGGTTTGGTCAAACATAATTTTGTGACCAGTTTCCAAATGGTGTTCTGCTAATGCCGATTGTGAGTAATGTTTTAGACGTACTGCTGACTGATGTTCTTTTAGTCGTGTGCTTATCATTCTACCAGTTT
>NW_018021769.1:8625-15794 GCF_002006095.1 Pseudomyrmex gracilis
AAACTGGTAGAATGATAAGCACACGACTAAAAGAACATCAGTCAGCAGTACGTCTAAAACATTACTCACAATCGGCATTAGCAGAACACCATTTGGAAACTGGTCACAAAATTATGTTTGACCAAACCCAAGTACTAAACAAAACTAAGGCTTACTTCCCTAGAAAGTATATGGAATCTCTGGAGATATACAAACATCCAAACAATCTCATTAGAGACAATGGACATATGACTAATTCACTATGGCATTCCATCTTGCCATAACACATCCTCCCCTCCTTCTTACCATTCCACCCGTCCTCCACCACATCCCCTCCCACTCCAATCTAGCGCTATAAAAAGGGACACCTGACCAAGAGCATCTCAGTATCAGGCTGCTCTTTAAACCCTGATGAAGTGAGCTGTAATGTTCACGAAACGTCGGTATAAAAATGACACTAACGCGCTTCAAACCCGAAAAAACATCTTTGTATGTTAATACTACACACCGCGAAAGTATCAAATGTCAGATAATTAATTTTCTTCTCAAATATATTTCTTATTTTTTTCTCTTTTTAAAAGTTTTCTTTTATCAATTAAACATATTTTATTACTTAATACTAATAGTTATATATATTAAACTAATAGGCAAAACGTCTATATAAATTAAAAGAAGTAGAAGAAGTAAAAGCAGAATTGGCAACTATAAAAGACGTAACGTAGATAATGAAAAAAATCCAGGTAAAAAAAGACAACACAGTTTAGAAAGATGGAGTTCTGGAAGTGCTCTAGTTACTTAGAAAATGATAGATGATGCTATAGTACGTTTTGTTATTGAAGATGTTCAGCTTCTGTCAATTGTAAACAGTCCAGCATTTATCAATTTATTGTAGTTAGAATTGGAATGTCTTCGTCTATTCGAATAATGTGTAGAAAAACTTTAAGAACAAAACTTGATCAAATATATTTTGAAATAAAAACAGCTCTTGAAAACAAATTGGCTCAAATTGAAATAGTTGCAACTATATATACAGAGGATCTGTGGAGCAAAGCGAAAAGGTTATTCAAACTTTTTTATTAACAATTTTATTTTTTATGTATTAAATATGTTTCTTATCCTTTAATATTTTGTTAATGTTAGAGAAGAATATAAATACTTTTGTTGTTTAGAAGTTTTTTCAGGAATAACAGTCCATTGGATTAATTCCGAAAATTTAAGTAGAGAATCAGCTGCACTGGCTTGCTGCAGAATGAAAGGAAAACATACATATGACACTTTAGCGAAAGCAATTTATTAAGTATTTTTACAGTATCATATTCAAAATAAGATATGTTGCGCGACAACCGATAACGGAAATTTTGTTAAGGCTTTTCGGTAATTTAAAGTTATATAAATGTATAACACACACGCACTAGAAGTTTTGCAATACTTTATAAGTTTTTTCTATATCGCAAATATATTTTTATATTAAAATGTTTTAATTTCTAAGCAAAATTTATAAATTGTTCAGAGTTTTTGAAAAAGATGAAAATGAAGATGAGGATTTTGAAGCCATAGAATTTCATAATCTAAATGATTTATTAATGACGGCTGACACAGAAGATACAAATGCTGCAGATTTGATAATTTTTCCACTATATCATAAATGTGTTAGTCACACGTTGAATCTCATTGCGGTGAAAAGATTCAGAAAAACCTTTAGATAATAATATTTTATACAAAAAAAAGTACAGAACAATATTTGCTAAATTATCGAAATTATGGAGTAAACAAAGCCAATCAACACAGGTAACAGACAAAATTAAAGAATATTATGGTGTATATTTAAAAACTCTTGTTACAAGGTAAATAAGTTGTTATGATATTTTTATACTTATATTTGTGTGCAAATCAATTTTTTCTAGAATAATAAAAATTATTACTTTATAAATCTATTTATCTTTTACTTCAAGGTGGAATTCTACTTTCGATTCAGTACTTCAGTTGGTAACGCTTTTAAAAAGTGACACAGAAAAAATAAATAAATGTTTAGACTATTGCGATTTACAGAGATTAACTGATGATGAAACTAAATTTCTCGAAGAATATTGTCAGGTAAACTGAAAATGCATGGAATTTATATAAAGTAAATCACAAAATATTATAATAAAATATTATCATAAAATATTATCATAAAATTTTTATTAAATAAAATATTAAACCAAATAAAAATTTTACGATATCTTGTAATTATATTATATACATATATTATAGTAATATAAATATTTAAATAGAAACATTAGAACGGTTCATTTTGCATAATTTCTATTTATTATTTAAGTTTGTTATCTAATTATTCTAACAATTAATAATGACTTAAGACTACTAATGATTTATTTCTTGGTCCAATTATTCTATCTACTTATCTATAATTTTCTTAGTTTAGAGTTAGGTAATGGAATCTTTGGCACGTGCTAGATATTTTGCAAGGTGATACAGGAATATATATGGGATACTTATTATCAGTTCTAACTACAACAAAAATTAAAAACTCTCAGTAAATCTACTCTAATAAATTGTCATTCATTGATTTCAGCTATTTAGCAAGGTTTAAATAAAAGGTAAATCATTAATCTCAATACATATGTTAATTTGTAATAATATGTTGATATGTTTAATTTTAAATATAAAGATTTAATTAACATAATATTGTTTTTATTTTAAAATATTTGTTTAAAAGTATTTTAGTAGAAAAAACAATGTCACCTGATTGTATATTTATATTTAATTTCAGATTTCTAACAACTTTTAAAAACGAAGAATTACTAGCAAGTTGTTTATATCCTGAATTTAAGTTAAATTGGTTAACTGGATGGAAAAAAAACTTGCTGAAAGTTATTTGGAAGATTTATTAGGAATTCGATCGACCGAAAGTTCTCCACAAACTGGAAACTCTGATGATCACGAAGATTTTTTTATCTTTGAGCAACAAAAAATATCCCAAAGTGAATTGGAAGAAAAAGAGTTGCAACGTTTTCTAAAATCTAAAAATTGTAATATAGAAATGTTAAACAATTACCCAAAAATCAAAAAAACATTTTATTAAATACATTGGGAGTACAAAATAGTTTGTTTTCTTTTGTGTTCAAAAATGCATTTAGTTCAAAACAAAATGAATGAACAGATTAATTAAAGTATTTTCCATCGCTGGCTACTACTTTTTCCCATCTCTCAGAAAATTTTCAAATTCCATCTCGAAAAAATGACTCGTCTTTGGAAGCGATTCAAGTTTGGAGCCAATTTTCGATTTCTGCGAAAGAAGTGAATCGGTGACCTGCCAAATCGTGCTGCATCCTTCGGAACAACCAGTATTCAGAAGAAGCAATGTTCGGAGAATACGGCAAGTGCGGTAAAACATCCCATTTTTTCAAATATTTTTTTACAACTTTTGCGACATGAGGCCGAGCGTTGTCATAAAGAAGAATAACTTTATCACATCTTTGCACGTATTCCGGCCGTTTTTCTCGCAATGCACGGCTCAAACGAATCAATTGTAGCCGATACAGATCGCCTGTAATGAAATCGCCAGGTTTCAGCAGCTCATAGTAAACAACATCCTTTTGGTCCCACCAGATACAGAGCATGATCTTCGAAACATGCCCAGTCAGAAATCGACGTCGATCAACCGTAGATCGACTAGTATAATCGACGTCGAATCGACGTCGATTCGACAAGGTATTTCTGACTGGGATGAATGTTCGGCTTTGGTGTTGATGTTGAGGTCGATGGCAACGATTGACCGGGCTTAGCGTAGTATTTTTTCTTCTTTGGGTTGTCGTAGAATATCCTCTTCTCATTTCCAGTCACAATCTGATGCAAAAAACCTTTTCTTTGTTGCCTTTGAATCAGCAACTCGCAAGTGAAAAATTGCCTTTCAACGTCTCTCGGTTTCAGTTTATAAGGCACCCAATTTCCTTGTTTTTAAATCATTTCTATGGCTCTCAATCGTACAGAGAGGGCTTGTTGAGTTACTTCCAATGATTCTGCAAGCTCCTCTTGCGTTTGACTCTGATCTTCTTCGAGTACTGCCTCCAAGTCTTTGTCTTCGAATTGGTTTGACTGTCCAGAGCGAGGCTTGTCTTCAACGCTGAAATTTTCATCCTTGAAACGTCGAAACCGTTCCCTACATGATTTATCAGTTGGAGCAGTGTCACCATAAACTTCGACAAACATTCGATGGGCTTCAGCTGCACTTTTCTTTCAAGTAAAGCAGAAAATTAAAACCTCCCACAAATGCTGCTTGATTAACACAAAATTCAACATTTCAAACACAGTAAAAATCATGGTTTTTGTATGAAACTTAAAGCAATATAAACTAAATATTATTAGCAGATGTCTAACTTCTCTGAAACCGCCAAAATCAGCTGTTACTATAAACTATTCACAACAGCCGGAGCTATCTTTTGGAAACGAACCAAACTAATTTGTACTCCCAATAATACAGCACTTCTTAGCAGTGCATCAGTAGAACGTATATTTAGCGTTCCGTATTCGGCGGTTCCGTGTTAACACCAAAACACGGACATTTATGTGATACTATTGAGCAGCAAATTCTTTTAAAAATAAATAAAAAATTTCGAAAATAAAATTGTTATTACCATAACAACGCGGATATTTTGATGATACTATTAAACAGCAAATACTTTTACAAATAAATAAAGAATTTCGAAAATAAAATGTGCAAACTTTATTTTAAATCCTATAATTTCTAACAAACTTTTCCAGGTTAAAAGTTTTTGAAACAACGATATGAAAGTAAACAGCAGAAATTTTCAAACATTTTTTAGTAAAACAACAAACATAACATAATTTTAATAATGATATTGTTAGTGACATATAAAGTGTAATAATTTGAATAATATAGAAAATTAATAATTTTAATAATATGTAAACGCGTAATAATTGTGATAAGATTTTAAATAAGAATATCTTTTAAAAAGTTGTAAATAGGTTCTTTTTTAAAATTTGTACATGCTGTAATATGAAAGTATAGAAAAATTATACAGCTTTAATATAGCAATATGAATATAGCAATATGTTTTTAAATTTACATTTATAGCATTTACAAATTTTCAAGAAAAAGCTTATTTACACCTTTTTAAACATTTTTCTTATTTCAAATATCTTATTGTTAAAATTATTACTTTTATTATCTATTATTAAAATTCTTAGGGCCTGAGCACAATAAAGAAAATATTAAGAATAGAAATTAAAAATAGAGGTTAAATGTAATGTACAATACGAAAAAATAAAATATAACATAAATGTATATAAATAGAGACTGTATATCATGCAGCCATGACATACTTTCTGTATTTATATGTTATATTTTATTTTTTGTCATTGTATAGTACATTTAACTTCTATTTCTAATTTTTATTCCTATAGTTTTTTCAATGAGAGAAAGGTCCGCGGACCGACGCAAATTCGTCCGTTCTGCGTATCGCCCCTTCGACGGGACGCGGAGAAAGCCTCCCGCTCCTCAGCGCTGTATTGTTCGTGCAGGTTAGCAGAGTGGTGTATGGGCGAATGTTCGAGTCCAATAATTACAAAAAGAAAAGAATTGTTTGAGTGCAATTATCGTTGACATCGTAAGTTATCGTATAACGGAAGACAATATGGAAGAAAACCTAGTAGAATTGTCGCCTACGAGAAAAAACAAACGAGGACAGGTAAACAATGATGAATACATATGAATGATAATAATGATTGATTGTTTCTGTTTTTTGATGTTTGAATCGTTTCTCTACAAAATTAATGCATATCGGAAATTTAAAGGTTAGAGAGTCGTTTGTAATTATTTTGCTTAATGAATAACGGGATAGACAAAAATACTAAAACTAATTTATGCAAAATTCGTTACTGCTTTGTTTTGAAATGTTTTTCTTGCGTGTATACTTCCAGATGATCCATAGTAAGCAGAAGATTCTAGTTATTAATGTGTGTACAAATATCTGAAAAAGAAAAATCCAACACTGTTGCAACGAGATGTTGTGAAAGAATTGGCAAAACAGACAGGAATTGGTGTTAGCAGTATAAGAAGAATATTGCAGGAGTATAAGCGTATGGATAAAGTTCGATCTTCAAATAAAAACAAATATCGCCCATCGTTTAAAGAAAAAGTCGACGAATGTGTTAAAAATGCCATTCGAATGAAAGTGCATGAATTTTACTTGAATAAACAATTACCAACATTAGCAAAAATCCTGCACGTTTATAAGTGTGATGAAGTCTATTATTATATACAGGGTGAGTCATCTGAATCTATCACCTTCAATAACTCGTTTATGTGACCAGGAATCGAAAAAAGTTTCATATAAAAGTTGTAGGGTTTCGAGGGGGAACCAAAATAGCGTACCTTTCAACTTTTGATTTTGACCGAAAGTGGGTTACTTCAACCGGAAGTGGTTTTTTTTAAAATGGAAACCCCCCTTTTTAACACCGGAAAATGAAAAAGCGGAAAATTTTACGTTCAGATATAACCTTGGCTGTTTTAAAATTTTCAAGATGGCGAACAAAGATGGCGAACAAAAATTTTAGTCAATCGATTTGCACCAAATTAAGTTTACGAGGGGTTTTTGGGGTTGCTGATCACAAATCTGAAGTCAGATTTGCAAAATTCAAAATGGCGGATCTAAGATGGCGGACCAAGATGGCGAACGAAATTTTTAGCCAAAATTAATAGAAATTACTACTCTTAGCACTACCCAGGAACAACGGCGTGGACGTGGTAGTTTTGTGTTCCCTTTGGGATGCTTTATTTACGTGAGTCCCCTTGCCTCTCACTATCGGGGTGCTTTATTTACGTGAGTCCCCTTGCCTCTCATTATCGGGGTGCTTTATTTAGTTAATTTGTAACTTCAAACAGTTAATTCGCTAACTAGTACACTTAGCGAATTAACTGTTCGAAATTCCGTCCATTTTCTTGAATGCATATGTCGATACCATCATGAATATGATGTTAATGATAATCGTGTTATAACCCCACCAACTCCCATGTACAAAATTTGGTGAAAATCGGTTGACTTTCAGACATTCATAGTTATGCGCTACTAGTTCGTATGTAGCTTTTCCGCTAGGTTGCTATGACCATGACTATCATCCTGCAATCATAAAGCAGACGTGAATGCTTAAATAGCAACGATATCTCC
>NW_018021769.1:16339-23910 GCF_002006095.1 Pseudomyrmex gracilis
TCCTTATTTTTTTGAAGAAAACGTTAACGGACAAAACTTTTTGCAGTTTCTTCGAGACGATTTACCGTTACTATTGGAAGACGTTGATTTATTCACCAGAGAACGGATGTGGCTTTAATTAGATGGTGCGCCAGCACATTATTCAAATATTGGAAGAAATTATTTGAATAACCGATACAATGGTAGGTGGATTGGGAGATTGGGCGCAGTCGCGTGGTCTCCTCGTTCGCCAGATTTAACTTCTCCCGATTTTTTCCTGTGGGGAATGCTGAAAAATATTGTCTATAGCGAAAAACCAACAACCAAGGAGAATATGAAGGAACGTATTCGGACTGCTTGTGCCGCAATATCTCAAGAAATTCTTTTGAGAACAGTTACATCATTCAGAAAGCGTATCGACCTATGCATTCAAGAAAATGAACGGAATTTCGAACAGTTAATTCGCTAAGTGTACTACTTAGCGAATAAACTGTTTGAAGTTACAAATTAACTAAATAAAGCACCCCGATAGTGAGAGGCAAGGGGACTCACGTAAATAAAGCACCCCGATAGTGAGAGGCAAGGGGACTCACGTAAATAAAGCATCCCAAAAGGAACACAAAACTACCACGTCCACGCCGTTGTTCCTGGGTAGTGCTAAGAGTAGTAATTTNTATTAATTTCGGCTAAAAATTTCGTTCGCCATCTTGGTCCGCCATCTTAGATCCGCCATTTTGAATTTTGCAAATCTGACTTCAGATTCGTGATCAGCAATCCCAAAAACCCTCGTAAACTTAATTTGGTGCAAATCGGTTGACTAAAATTTTTGTCCGCCATCTTCGTTCGCTATCTTGAAAATTTTAAAACAGCCAAGGTTATATCTGAACGTAAAATTTTCCGCTTTTTCATTTTCCGGTGTCAAAAAGGGGGGTTTCCATTTAAAAAAAACCACTTCCGGTTGAAGTAACCCACTTTCGGTCAAAATCAAAGGTTGAAAGATACGCCATTTTGGTTCCCCCTCGAAACCCTACAACTTTTATATGAAACTTTTTTTTATTCTTGGCCACACAAACGAGTTATTGGAGGTGATAGATTCAGATGACTCACTCTGTGTATAATGTTATATATTTGAAGTCTATTATTTTATATAATGTTATATATTTATTGCATTTGTTTTTGCTGTTTTGCAATTGAGCATACATTGATGTTATGTAAAACAATTCAAACTGTGTGGCTCTAATGTTTTAATTACATTTAATGTAGTGTTGAAGTTTAATGTTTTGTTTAATATGATATTTCAAGACTTGCAGTTTTTTTGATAGGTTTTTTTGATAGTTTTTATAAAATGTTTTATACATTTTTTACGTTAGGATATCGATCTCTTATGTGATACCTATGTGATACATAATATGTGATACATAATATTATCATGTTTTACGTCAGTACATGACATAATGTAAGTGCCTCAATGTTAATTTGTGTAATTTAATTTTGTTTATATGTATTCATGTAATATTTGCGAGTGCATCTTTTATTGCAATGTTGATTTGTGTTAGTTTAATTTTGTTTACATGTGTTCATGTATTTGCAATTGCATATTTTATTGCGATATGTTCATTTCTTTCTCTGTTTTTACATTAAAATATGTATGTACCTGTATGTTTATTACAATAAAATAAATTTTCATTTCCTATTCTGTTTCAATATGTGATTTTTTTATCTGTTTACTTTTCTACTTAAGACCTGGGCCCGAATCGTATTTACATATACGGCACTGCGTAGCGCGGAACGCTCTTCCCACTCTACCCACTATTCCACCCCTATGCGCAGACCGCGGACCTTTCTCTCGTTGAAAAGACTATAATATTTTCTCTATTGTGTTCAGGATCTTACTGTTGAAAGTCTGTGTTCACCGACATGATTGTGTCATGGTGGCAGCACCGTCGTGCTTCATGTGGCGCGCTGTGCATCAACGGATGTCTTCTCTTTTACTCGCTTATCACTACTACCTTTTTTTTTAGTGTGTCCTCTTTTTATTTCTTTCCGATTCACTTTGTTTCTGCGTTTGTATAACCACATATACATAAATATATATGTTTCTATTATTCCTATACGTCTATTTATTCGTGTCGGCAACTTATTTTCCTAACAGATTATGAGACTTAAAGCGTAATAAGTATCTGAAGACGTATAGTGTTATTCTGAGTGTTAAGAAAAATAGCTGACAAAAGCTCACCGAGGGACATTCGAGTGACTAAGCTCACGAAAGCTACGTATGATTGTTAGAGAATCAAGATACATGATGCTCTTGAAAGTTATCGCATCTAGGAAGTCACTACTTCCTAGTTGGATAGGACAATTGGTTAAGCCAAGCGAGGTTAGGGTTAGGTCCGTGGAGGGCGTCGTTACCAACCCTGACTAGTCGCGTATCTTCGCAATGAGAAGCACGAGGCCCGAGAAAGGGAGACGCACGAAGTCCAAATATGGGCATAGATGGTCGAGCGTCATTATGCGCAGGCGCATCTACCAAGTGAGTGCGAGCGAGACAAATCATTAGAAAGTGAGAGAAAGAACGCGAGAAAGAGAAATGCGCAAGCGTGCATGAATGTTCACCGCATGCGCACAAAGCAGCTGGAGAGAGAGGCTACTATGGCTGCGTTCGTTTTTTACTGGCAGTACTGGCAGTACTGAAAATTTTGTTCGGTTTTAGCTGGCAGCGCGCTGCGATAGCATCTTAGTTCCATCAATGACGTCATAAATGGAAGCCATATTTGCACTGCGATCACTGTAGCTCATAAGCTGCAGTGATTGCAGTGCAATATGGCTACTCGCAATGTAAACATGATAAAGATAACAATTCTTCTTTTTCTTCCAAACTACTACTACTTGTTTCATCTATAATTTCTATTATAGCTGTACATATTGCCACAATAGGTTTTTTGTCCATGATTTGGTTAATAACGTACTTGCAAGTAATCTTTTTTTATACTGTCACGTGAGTGTACTGTAACACCGTTCGTTTATATACCCTGACATTAGCACTGGCAGCATTGAAGTACTTTCGGAACGGCTACGGCAGTGCACTGTTATTACGTCACTTTGGCAGTACTGCCAGTAAAAAACGAACGCAGCCTATATTGTCTGCACCGTAACATTGAGCTTCAGGTCGGCACCGTACTAGGCAGGGTTGGTCGTTACCAATTTAAAAGAGATCGATGACTGGAAAACAAAAGACAGCAAAGCACGGTCTGTTATTCGATCAACTCTAGACAATGTTACTTTTGATCAGGTATGCGACTGTGAAACGTCAGCAGACATAAAAAGAATCAAAGCGCTTTATAAACCGAAAACGTTAAATGCTTTGTTAGAGCTGTTACGTGAGTTTTTCGTTTACTCGTGGAAACCAAGTGATACGATCGGTACATTTGTAGCAGGACTAAAAGTTATTGCGCGTAAAATTGAAGCTTTGTAATCGGAATATTTTGGAAATAGACTTAATGAAAAACTCATGATAGCAAAGGTTTTAGAATGTCTGCCGAAGGATTTTGATAGCTTTGTCACAAGCTGGCTTCTTTTGTCGGATGAAATTTCACTGGAGCTTTTTCTAGAGAAACTTGCTAATGCTGAAAGAAATATTAAAGAATGATTGGATGGCGTGTCGGGTGAAGCTTTTAAGTCACAATCCAAATCGACGGGCGATCAAGCAATGAAGACCGCTAGCAAAAAGTTTAAAGAGAAGTGTCACAAATGCGGTAAGATAGGACATGTAAAGCGAGATTGCAGGTCAATCATCAGAAAAACCCGAGAAAGTGGAGAAGTCAGACTCGCAAAAAGGAACAAAAGAGTCGAGGGAAGTGAAATCTGAAAAAGGTTTATCTGCATCATCTGCCTTTAAGTTAAAAAATGAAGGCTGTATCATTGCAGACTCTGGCGCAAGTGTTCATCTTACCGGTAACATCGAGTGGTTTGTATCACTTCGAAAAATTAATGTGCCACTTGTATTAAACATCGCTAATGATAAGACGTTGAAAGCAACTCATGTAGGTGACATTCAAGTCAAAAAGTCAGTTGATGGCAAGAGGTGGAAAAAACGAAAATGGGAGTCTGTATACTACTGTGAAGATATGAGCAGTGATACACTTTTTTCGACAACGTTTATGGAGAAGACAAAAGGCTATGGATTCTACCATGGAAATGGGATTATGCGACTAGTAGATGGACAAAGAACAGTACTTGGTGGCAGAAGGATCAATAATCAACATGTACCTTTTATTCATGTTGTACTACCACAAGCGTCTGTAAAGGTTGCTCAGTCAATTGATCTTTGGCATTATCGCCTTGGTCGTGTCAGCGATACTGTGGTACGAGCAATGGCGAGATATGATCTTGTTGATGGTCTTGAAGTAATCCTAAAGAAAAGAGATGTTTGTGATTCCTGTCATTTTGGGAAGCAGACAATCAGTCCACACCTCACTCGAGAGAAACGTGAGTGCTTATCGGTCAACGTTTTCATACAGACGTCTGCCATGTTGGGATTGTATTGTGAAATAAGTGTAAGTACTTTTTTTAACACTAAAAGATGAAGCGTCTTCATCGCAGAGTTTTCTTCATAAAATCGAAAGAAAAAGTATCAAGTATTTTGAAAGAGTTTTTCTTAAAAGCAAGAAAGGAAACTGGAAGGAATGCCGTTTCATTAAGAACTGATAATGGAACCGAGTACGTAAACGATAAGGTGAAAGAAGTCCTAAAAGAGTTTAATATTACACATGAGGTATCTCCGCCGAACGTGAAACAATGCGACAGTATGGCCAAGCGAGAGAATAGTACGCTGTGTGACACTGCTCGTTCGTTATTATTCAACACTGACATCTTAAAAACGGATCGTCATCTGTTGTGGACAGAAGCCGTTGGAACGGCGACATACCTGCGTAATCGCATACCAAACCGGGGATTTTTGACCACAACTCTGTACTGTACTGTGAGTAGTATGGAAAAAGACCGGATGTTGTTCATTTGAGAGTTTTTGGGTCAAAAGCTTTTGTTCCTGACTCAATGAGACACAAGATGGACCCCAAGGGTAAAAGGTAATATTTGTTGGATATGATCGCTACACTGACAAGGTGTATCGAGTTTTTGATTCTGAAAAGAAAATTGTAGAAAGAGTCGCAGATGTCTTAGTGGAAGATGTGTCAGATACGGTTGAGCAGGTTCTCTTTCCTTTACCGTCTGAGGAGCAAGAGGAGGAATCTAAAGAGTCACCTAGTAAGGAGTTTCAAGAGTTTCAAGTCAAGAATGACATATCCAGTGATGAGTCTGATGGTAACCATGTAGATGAGGAAGAAGATGCAGTTCATTCTTCATCTGAGCTACAAAGGAAAAGAGAAAGACCGCTGGGATCACGATCTTATCAAAAGCCAGTTTCTACAACAGATCGAGTCTTACGAGACAGAAGCAAGTCGGCTCGAATTATTGCAATGAAAGTATCACTGGATCCAATTTCATATAAGGATGCAATTGCAAGAGACGATTCTATCTCTTGGAAGCAAGTAATAGATGAGGAAATGTCATCTTTAATCAAGAACCAAACATGGGAGCTTAAGTCTTTACCGGTTGGGCAACCTCTAGTTTCGTGCCAATGAGTCTTCAAGTCCAAGTTGCAGCCAGATTGTACGATAGAACGTCACAAGGCAAGGTTGGTTGCTCGGAGTTTTAGTCAAACACGAGGTATAGACTATTTTGAAACTTTTTCACATGTGGTGCGCTACGAGTCGGTAAGAGCGATTTTAGCTTTGGCTACTAAACACGACATGGAGCTGGTGCAATTTGACGTGAAGACAGCCTTTTTGAATAGTTCTCTTGATGAGGATGTTTACATGCAGGAACCGGAAGGATATGAAGACGGATTAGATCATGTTTGTCATTTGAGGAAAGGTCTCTATGGACTTAAGCATCTAGAAACTGAAATATTAGGTTCAACAACTTTGTTACTTCCTGTGATTTTCGGCAATCAGAGGCTGATCCGTGTATCTTTGTAAAAGATATGAACACCGACAATTGGATGTTATTGTCTTTGTATTGTCGATGATGGCTTGATAGCATGCAAACGAAAAGAAGTGTTGGGTGCTTTTGTTTCTTTGTTGGTGTCTGAGTTCGAGATTACACGTCATGAGCCAACGTGTTATGTTGGCATGGAAGTAACTCGGGATCGAAAAGTTGGAACGATTTGTGTCAGTCAACAAGGGTACATTTCTCGTATGCTTCGTCGCTTTGGAATTGAAAACTGTAAGTCTGTAAAGTATCCAGTGGATTCATCTGTTGAATTGCCTGAACTTGATAAGGAGAAAGATAGTGAAAACCGTTTTCTCTATCAAGAAGCAGTTGGATGTTTAAATTATGTTGCTACGGTATCAAGACCAGATATTTCATATGCTATCAATATGCTTGCTCGATATTCAAACGGTCCACAAGAACTTCATTGGAAAGCCATAAAGCGTGTCATTAAATATCTTAAGGGAACAATTGATGTCTCTTTATATTTTTCTAAAGAATCACCGGGTGAATTGATTGAATACTGCGATTCTGATTATACTGGTAAACTAAAAGAAAGAAGGTCAACGTCTGGATATGTGTTCCTATTTTGTGGTGGACCGGTTGCGTGGTCGTCAAGTCTACAACGGATCACTGCTCTTTCAACGTCAGAGGCAGATCATATGGCAGTTCTAGAGGCATTAAAGGAGCTTCTCTGGTTGAGGTTATTGATTGAATCTCTTAGTTTGAAACAAACAAAATCAACGGATTGGAATGTGGACAATCAGGCAAGCTATAGCGATGTCAAAGAATCCTGAACTTCATAGAAGAACCAAGCATATTGGGGTTCAATTTCATCGCATTAGACAAGAACAGAAAGCTTGAAAGTTGATGTCAAGTATGTGGCGTCAAGTGAACAAGCAGCGAATCTGTTAACAAAGCCCTTGCCCTGGCCCATAATTTCAAGGTGCCTTGGACAAATAAGGATGACGTCGAGAACAAGAGGAGGTGTTGGAAGTCTGTGTTCACCGACGTGATTGTGTCATGGTGGCAGCACCGTCGTGCTTCCTGTGGCGCGCTGTGCATCAACGGATGTCTTCTTTCTTTCTCGCTTATCACTACTACCTTTTTTTCAATTACATTAGCGTTCACGGACTACAGTTCTCGCTTATATGCGTGCCCCCACCGCTTCGATATTCTCGTTGCAGCGGACTCGATCTTTCATCACTACTTTAAACGTGTAGTATACATTACGTTACTCGTGAGTGTATAATGTGCTCTTATAACTGTTCAGTAGAACTCAATTTTCATAATGCCTAAAATAAAAGAACATTTTGCTGGTGTGTCAAAACGTCAAANAAGAAGATTAGTAACAACAAATTTTAAAAGATTACAGCAGTCAATAACTAAAGATGTTGAATTGAAATGTCAAAAAACTACCCCACATTTACTTAACCTCAATTCCAATCAGTGTAATATTAAACCTATTAATAAAACAGATACCCATTATTCGGATGATTCTCAACGATGTGAAGAAATTGATGATTTTAATGATAATTCTTTTT
>NW_018021769.1:25265-35672 GCF_002006095.1 Pseudomyrmex gracilis
TGTTGAGTGAGAAATAATAATATTAATGTTACGTTACTGTTACGTTGTGTTTACTGGTGTTGCAATGCATATGTATTATGTACCTATGACGGAAATGTAGTAGACAGAAATGTAAACATAGTTCCATAGTGTTACGTAAATCTTTGGTAACTACAATATTATACATTTATGAGACGTCACACCTGAGGAACTTTGAGGCGGACATTTAACCCTCCATGTGCTCTACTATAACATTGCAATTGATATAGTAGTAACATTTAGGAAACAAATGTTAAGTAGTTATAACATTGATGTGACATAAATGTTCTAATTGGGCCATTTCCAGGAATATCAGGTCTTTGAACTGATTTTAAATAAAACTAAACAAACTATTGTTTATAATACAATTTTGTTTAGTTTTATTTAAAATTAATTCAAAGACTTAATATTCCTGAAAATTCTACGTGCTTAAATATACATATAGTATATATACAATAATATAATATTACTGTGTGTGTGTATAACTGTAATATAATTAATTTAATAACAGTTATATAACAATAAAACAACGAATATTGCAGTTACGTAACATTTCAGCAATTTATATAACTGTCATATAACATTTCTGTAATTATATATAACAGTCTATTTACATGTTATATTCATATTATGAATATAATTATGAATATTATATTCATATTATGAATATAATATAAATATAACATGTAAATAATATGTTATATCATATTATATAACTGCAATCTACAATGAGTAGGAAATTACAACATGGATGTTACATGCAACGACCATGTTATATTACTTGTTACTTTTTGTTTTATTACGACAATGTTGCTGTTATATGTCTGTGTTTGCTGGGTAGTGTTCCGCTCTCATTTACAGGAGGACTCTACTATCACAAAACTAGACGCATAGGTTTGAGGTGAACCTCACTTTGCGTGGAAAATTGTAAACTTTTGTGGAACTTTTATTTTTTCAATAATGTTGTTGTTAGTTTAAATGGGTTCTTAACGATATTTCAAAATTTCTTGATTGTAGTTGGACAAGTGTGAACCATTTGCGTGTTTTGCAATAAATAAATCTGTTATTTTGATTTCTAAACGTTTTAGCTTTATTTTTAGCCTTCTTCAGTGGGTCTCTGTACAACAATTATTTTTTACAAAACTTCGGATTGATTTTTACAAAACTTTGGATTGAATCTGTGAATATTATGATAACAATCTAATATCTACCTTTGATAGAACACTCCTTCCTGATTTTTCTAATGACAAACAGTTTTTTGGTTGAATTATAAGTTAAAAGTTGTATGTGTCAATTGTAAAATTTATTGTGTGTGAGTCAAGAGTTTTGTCATTACTGTGTCAGAAACGAAGGTTTAACAGGATAAATACATGTATATATTGACAGTGACATCTGTACATTGCGCTCACATTAATTTTCTTTCAATTTATCTAAAATCGGTAAATATGTGTTATGCAACATTTCAGTGTCTTGCATTACATTGATGCTATTTGTATGAATTTTAATTTGTAACATCTCAGACATTAGACGTTTATAATAATTGAGTTCTGTATCAAGAACATTGATGAAGTTCCAATTAAAAGAATGTTCTGTGTTAATTACGTGTTCTGTTAGTACTGAAGTTTGTTGGTTGTTTTTTACATACTTCATACCCAGTAAACAATTTGTTTGCAATTTGCCGACAAATTGTCAGCAATTTTAAGCAAAAATACTCAGCAAACTGGCATCAACTGTCCGCATTAGGCTTCGATTTTGTTGCCAAAGCTTGTCGACAAAAAGTAACAGCAAATTGCTACCAAAAACCGAGCAAAGCTCGATAACATAATCTGAGACTAAATTGACGCCAAATATGAAGCAAGACGATTTGATAGCAAAATGACATTTATAATATAAAAAATGACTTAGATTTATAATTTATGTCATCGAATAAGTTTTCTTGGTTATTCTCTACGTTATTCTAGTATTACTTCGCAGGAAAAACCCATTATGTCAGAAATCATCTCGACTGGATTTGAAGCTGGAACCCTCTGATTACCAAGCAGGTGCTCTATCAATTCAGCCATTGAAACTTTCACAATCAATTACTTTAAAACTAATATGTTAATGGCATTTAGTGATATTGTTACTAATTCTAAATAAAACTATTTGTTACTAAGTAAATCAGCGAAAATTTAACTGATTCATAGTAAAACTAATCTGTTACTGTGTTACGTCCTGGACACTCCACGGTCCCCTTTTTCCTGCGACGCGACGCGCCAGCGCATAGCGAACCCTTTTTTTGTAAATAATAAAAAAACAATAAATAACTCGAACGGGTCTCCTATCGTTTGGAAACTTAAACTCCAGACGATAGGAGAACAAACGGAAATCATATCGGCGCCCGAAAAGATAAACCGCGCCTGGCAATAACCCGAAATTTTAGGATAACGTGCAAGAAAAAGTTATTATTTAAACACTTCGAGCAGCTTTCCAAACAAACCCGGATATCTCCGGGTCATGGAAAACACCGCTTATAAAAATTAGAGCAGCCGGCGCAAATAGAAACTCCGGCGCCACGAGCATTTTTATTAGCAAATAGCAAAGAGTCTATGTGGCGTGATCAAAAAAAAAAAACAACACTCTCCCTTTTCCCTTCTCCGAAAAATCGGACGAGCCGACCAAAGCGAGAGATCGTTGCCGATTGGCGATCACACAAAGTTTACCCGACGACTAATTAACAAATAGAAACGAGCGAGGCCCAACCGAGTTTTCCGATTGGAAGAAACTCGGTGAGCACTCGCTGACTCAAAAGAGTATATAAGACGGGACTCTCGGAGCTGGAGTCAGAAAAACCTGCTGATTTCGCCGGGAGTGCCGCAGCAAATTCGCGACAAGTGAGCATAAAAAGTTGCAAGTGCAAGTGCGAGTAGTGCGCCGAGTACCCGCCGAACACCGAAGCCGCACCGGATTCCGAGCTACCTACCAAGCCGTACGGGCCGAAAGGAGAAAGAAAGTCGCAGCTAGAGATCAACTAAGTAGTAAGTCCACATCATTATATATACGGAGGTTCCACTTCTCGCGAAATTAACAACTGACGTCGTGACTGATTTTCGAAGATATCGAGAAAACGGTCAAAATAAACAAATACATAGCCACACTCAAAAATTCGGTTTAATCGGAAAAGCTACTCGCGGTATATAGTCGTCTCGGGTGGCAGCCGAAATTTTTGGAAAGGCTACTCGCGGTGTGTAACCGTCTTGGGTGGCAGCCGAAATTTTTGGAAGGGCTACTCGCGGTGTGTAACCGTCTCGGGTGGCAGCCGAATATTTTTCTTCATTTTCTTCCCCAAACCACGTAGTAAACAAGGCTCAACATCTCCGAAAACGGTCGCGAAGCCAAGAAAATACAATAACAAAAGAAAATACAATAATATAAATTGAGTGTAATTGCATAAAATCGTTTAAGTGGAACCCCGGCAGAGAACTTTTCGAACGGGTAAAAAGGCCCAGCGCTACCGACGCAACGTAAAATTGCGACGAGCGGCAGCGCTCGCGCTAAACGAAGCGGAGCCGACCAGGCCCATTGACGCCACCCCTCCCGCAACGATAGAAAACGATAGCAACAACGACAATAAAATAAGAAATCCCAGCGATACACACACAACTTCATCGCACGCGCACGCATACCCACCGACACACTTGCACGTAGACACCTCTCACGCACAAAATAATAATAACAACGATCACGCACACGTAGAAACACACACAGACACACATACACACGACGATTTGTGATATGAAGCTCCCTCCTATTCACCTGTAACCCCCGATCCTCCCGCAGACCCTCAATCCTCCCCTGCTCCCCCCGTGAACAATCCACCGTCTTCACCTCCTCGCTCCCTCTCTCCAACGCACTCCGAACCCGCTTGTTCCACAGAAAATTCCGCGGATCTGCAATCCGCGCCGACTCCTCCACCTCCTCCTCGCTCTTCTTCCCCTCAACCTTCCACATCCGGGCAAGAACCCGCGGACGATGAATCTTCCAATTCCTCACGACCAACCATCCCACCGCTCGATCTTAAATTCCAACATTTCCTCCGACTAGCCTCCACTTACCGAAAAGCAGACTCAAAAAGAATCCCCTTTGTACTTGATCCTTTAACAATAGATCCTCCCGACCTCATCCACTTGATATCCACCACTCCATCCAGAAAACTCCTCCCTGTCAAATTTTCTTATCTAAATGACATCCGCTTAGTTCTAGTCCGTCATTTTTACTCTATATTCTCCCCTAGTTCCGCAGAAATCCATGAGATAATAGAAATAGATCTAGAATGATTTCTATAGCTAGACCACGAATCGGCGTCTTACACATGCACCCGACACACTTACATTTGTAGAATCCCGCCGGAGGCCCCTCACACACACTCTCGCGACACGCATACATGCATATATATATATATATATATATATATTCCTTCTCTCTAGCCTCCAAGCGATGACTCTCCGATTTATTGTAAAATCGCGATATCACATCCATCCACACGACAACACACCTAACACAAAAAATTTGTAACAGTAACCACCCTAAATGAATAAATTAATATTGTACATTTTATAATCTTTTCCTTTTAATTAGACGACCTCTCATCATCCACATCCTCAATTGATCGCACGATCTCGTCCTTAGTTCATAGAGTTAAATCTCTAGACTTAAAAAGAGACCGACGAGCGGGGCCTCATAGGATAGAGTAAGATCGGCATACGCCGTTGACCTGTCCGTGAGAGCACACAAACTCGCTCGACTCTGCCGCAGCGGGATCGCCAACCTGCTGTGCGGAGACAGAGAAACGATAGCTCTCTGTTATTCCACCATAGCCCGACCGTAACCGTGGGCCAGGACGTAACACTGACACCTAACTTTAAAAGAGGCAGTTTTTAACCGCAAATCAGTAATATTATCACTGATTCCCAGTAAACTTTATTATCATTGAATCAATTAGTAAAATTTTAATTCATTCTACTTAGAGAATGCAGTTTGACAATCTGTTTAGGAAAAATCAATTATGTACTAATAAACGATCAATATCGTACGTGCATACTATAAGTCATATTTTTTGATAATATAAACATATTGCAAAATTATTTAAAATTAAATCCCAGCAAACACAGATATATATTAGCAACATTGTCGTAATAAAACAAATGTAACAAGTAATATAACATGGTCGTTGCATGTAACATCCATGTTAGTTGTAATTTCCTACTTATCGTATATTGCAGTTATATAATATGAATATAACATGTAAGTAAAATGTAATATAATTTGTTATATAGTTACAGAAATGTTATATGAAAGTTATAATGTAATTACCAGCTAATAACAAGCAATATAATAGATATATAACATAATTATATTACATTTATAAAACAAAGTTACATAACATCGATGTTAATAGAGTATAACTAGAGCTGTTATATTACGTATATCACGCTGTTACTTCTATATTATATAGCAGTTATATTCTGTGTTTGCTGGGATATTATACAGACAATTAATTGTTGTGACAAGTATAAATATTAAAATATTTCACATAGATGTTATTTTAATATTTATATAATTATTGTCAATTTAATAGTCAAATTTAAACATAATTTTATATATATTATGTATAAAGATTATATATATGTATATGTATATATGTATATAATTTGTAGAAATAAATTTAGGATATATATGTCAATAATTCTTTATAAATTTATACATACATATAAAATGCATCTAGCATCGATCGTATAGGCTTTTTAATACTTACTTTTTTGCTAAACAAATATTTCATTATATCATTTTAATATTTAATTATTGGAAATAAATTAAATACTCAAATATAAAAGTAATTTTATGTATATTATAGATTATAGATAGTGTGTACATATATAATATAGAAATAAGTCAAGATATAATTAAATGGCCCTTTAAATACCATACAGTTTGACTGAACTGCAAATCTTGCTCGGTTTTTGCTGTTATTTTGCTATCAAGTCATGGTGCGCAGATCTTGCTTCATATTTGGCGTCAATTTGGTCTCAAATTATGTGCTTTGCTCGGTTTTTGCCAGCAATTTGCTGTTATATTTTGTCAACAAGCTTGGATATATTTTTGCTAGCAATTTTGCAACATTGCCAGATAAAAAAAACTCTGCATCATATTTGATGTCTTTCTGCTAACAAAATTTGTAACAAGCATTTGGTAAAATCTGTTTCGACAAATTTGGTTATCTGAGTATGTTCTTTGATACGTGTTTGTGTACTTGTCTTTTAGTTTGACCAGTGTAATTGGCTCCACAATTGTTACATGGAATGTTGTGTACACCACATTTTTCTTTTTTTCTTATGTATTTATCTTTTATGTCAATGTTATGTCAAAAAGGAGTTTATTTTTTCTGAAATTTTAGGTGCGAATGGAACTAGGAAGAAATTATATGATTTGTCATCTTGATTATGTTGTTCATTAACATTCCTTTGATTTAATTTGATTGCAAATAACGTTTTTAATCCTTTTTTGATTGTGGAAAAAATAAGGTCTATTGGGTAATTATTGTTTATGATATGTTTTTGATATTATTTATGTTATGGTCTTAATACAAAAAATGATGTTTTTTTTGGTGGTATATTGAATCTGATAATAAAATTGCTCTGTCAATTAATATAATTATTGTCCCGATTTTGTGGGAAATCAATCCGAAGTTTTGTAAAAAATAATTGTTATACAGAGACCCACTGAAGAAGGCTAAAAATAAAGCTGATACGTTTAAAAATCAAAATAACAGATTTATTTATTGCAAAACAAATGGTTCACACTTGCCCAACTACAATCGAGAAACTTTTTTTTTTTTTTTGCTTTTTAGCCGTCGCAATTGGTGTAGCAATTTTGAAAAGTTTCGAAAGGACTTTTCCGATGAGGTTTCACATTTGAAAAAATAAAGTAGACCTTCAAATAACTTCTTGAAAAGGTCTTTCCGAAACTTTTCAAATGAGTCATCACTGATCTTATTTTAAGATTTTTGAACCACCTTCATCCCTGCGCTCTTGGAGGAGAAAGGTCACATTAGGAAGATCTTTCAAACAAGCTATCACTTGATCTCTTATGCTATTTAAGATTTTTGACTTGTGCTTCATCCTCGCGCCCCTGAAGGTAGGGAATTGTTGCCCCCAAATTATTTATGTCAAA
Source organism: Pseudomyrmex gracilis (assembly GCF_002006095.1). Classification (NCBI taxonomy): domain Eukaryota; kingdom Metazoa; phylum Arthropoda; class Insecta; order Hymenoptera; family Formicidae; genus Pseudomyrmex; species Pseudomyrmex gracilis. The sequence continues at coordinate 32,493 of NW_018021769.1, forward strand.
AGATAGCTCTTTTGATGCCATAAATGTCCTCCAAATTTTATTCAATTATCTCTACTTGTTTAAAAGTTATTTAGAGAGTCCTACACTTTGCGAACACCCTGAATATTTAAATATTTTAATTTTAAATACTTTTATGAAAAAGAAAGAGAGAGAGAGAGAGAGAGAGAGAGAGAGAGAGAGAAAGAGAGAGAGAGAGATTCTTTCATAATATAGAATTGAAGAATCTGAAATTTCATTTATACACTGTATAATACCTTTTTAATCTTTGGTACTTTCTCTTCGCTCGTATCAATAAAATATATTCGATCTGACATAAGACAGGGCAGCACTAGAGTGTCACGTTTGCATGACGATCCATGACAGCTGCTACAGATGTTCCACCCAGAGTGATGTAACTCATCACCGACCGCTAACATTCTCAATTTATGTATTATCTACAGAAAAAATCAAAGAGTCGCGTTTAACATATGTATGTTAAATATCTCACATAGCACGTAATATTACTGCAATATCACAGTAAAATTGCAATATATCAGTGATATTAGATATTATAATATAATATTACAATAATATTATCGACATATTACATTTACATACAATAATGAAATATTACGGTAATATTGTATTGCATTTAAAGTAGCAATATTATATATATCAAATGTTTTTATTATGTCTTCTAAACGTTAGAGATGTTATTTAACGTGATTTACCATTTGGCACGTTGCATACATTGCATTGGACTACCCAGTAAAAAATTTTCCATGTATAAAATTATATGGACATATTCGGTATATAAATTTGCATAATTAAATATAATAAGTTTAATTTGTGTATAAGTATATATGATTATATATCAAAAATTTTTTTAAAATATAGTAAAAATATAGTTTTATACAATTTTTTTGTATCTAACATAATACTAATAGAGTTATTTTGTAATTTGATATGGAATATCTCTGAAGCCATTCTCTTAAAAAAAAATTCTCCGTGTATAAAATTGTATGGACATATTCGGCATATAAATTTGCATAATTAGATATAATTATTTTAATTTGTGTATAAGTATTGTATATATGAAAAATTTTTTACCGGATATGAATAAAATATTTTAAAACTAATAAATTTTTGTATGATATGTCGCGAATATCTTTTTCAGTAATATTACTCAAACGTATGTATCACTCTGCATTGTACTGTTTGAATAATTATTAATGTGTGAAAAATATATCCGTAACATTTATAAAATTATATATAGACATATATGTATATATATATGTATATGTGTATGTGTATGCATATATATACATATGTGTATGTATATGTAAATTTCACATATTAAAATGGTATTAAAGTTAATTTAACACAATTTGTGATAAATAGAGATTACTCTCAGGTTCTATAAGTCTTTTAAACTAATAATATATGAATATAAGGACATGAGAGTAATCTCTATTTATCACTAATTGTTAGAATTTACTAGAGGAAGGAGCGGTATTAAAAAGATCTGATCATATTTGATAGATATACGAAGTATTGCAAGACAAACTCCAAGTGCCTCGGTGGCCTAACAGGGAAGGCGACGGCCTGGAAAGCCGGAGATTCCAGGTTCGACTCCTGGCTGAGGAGTTTTTTTCGCAATATTTTAAAATTAGTTAGGGGAGTATACGTGGTCCTTCATATATATGTGATGCAAATCCAGCATCCTATATGGAGGAAAAAAATTATTTTGTAGTATATATGTGTATACATATATATATATATATATATTTAAGCACATTCACGCACTTGAAAAGGACCGGAACTACGGTCAAAACGTCTGTAATATTTTAATAATAAAGTCATAACTTTCTGACACATTAACAACCGTGTTTAAACTCCATTCGGCCTATAATTTCCACCTTAAAAGTAATTTAATATTAAATTAATCTATAACCTTATAATATTACAGTAATATTCTTGATATATCACCGCAACATTAATGTGATATATCATTGTGATATTACTGAGATGCGATTCGGACATTTTAATATTACTGTGATATATTACAGTAATATTACTATGATATTTCTACTATATTAGAGTGTAATATTGCAATCGAAAAACAATACTGTGATATTGCAGTAATATTACGTGCTATGTGGGATGTTTTTCATAAATGTTTTAATTGTTTTTTAAATATTGAAATTGTTTTTTAGTTGATAAACATGTAGATACCTGACAATAGGTAGGACTGTCGGGATCCACATCCACCGTACAAAGAACATCGGTCTTTTTAGAATCTGTGTGTATGCCGATAACGTACATAAGTTTCTCACGTGATCCCTTAAACATTGCTTCTTTTGGACTTCTGTAACCCGGCCCATACTCTGTAAAACATGCTATTTTAAACATTTATATAATAACAAATACATATAAGCAAAATAAAAGATTGTATACATAATGTACAGAATAATATTATATATACAGGGTGTCCCAGAATTGGTTTAACATCTCTCGTAGACAGGTAGAAGAAATAAAACTGAGGTGAAAAGTCCTATACCATTTTGCTAGATTCGCAAAAGTTACCGAGATTTTAATTAACAAAGATCCGCGAATAAGCGTGCATCGGGCTGTCTTACGCGCGTAGGAGAGCCCGGCGCGCTTCACACAATTACATTTTAATATGTATATGTTATAGTATATGCTGTTATATTAGCTCCTCCCATATGTCGCTATGTAGTCCAGTCAATAGGGAAAAAATCATGCAAAAATGTTTAACCGAAATCCGATTACATTACCTTGTAGTGTGCGCTTCACTGATGAACCCTTATAGTCGTGCAATCAAAATTTTTTGTCAGCACTTGTTATAAATGATGATTGAAAGTGCTGAAAATGGGTTTTTTGCTTTTATCGAAGAAGAACTGCTAGTTAGGGAAAAAAGTTCTAAATAAAAGTTGTAGGTATTGAAAATATCTTTCGTTTAAGCTATCAATCGAATAAATCGAGCAAATATTTATCGAGATAATTGCAAAAAACACACAAAAATGAGTGTTTTTTCACTTGTTAATAATCTTTGTAATAATTAGCACAGAGTTTCGAAATTGATCAAAAATATGGCCTTTGCTACCCTTAAAACGTATGCAAAATTTCAGACCGAAACATCGTATAGTTTGTGAATAAATGCATTTGTTTAGCCCAAAC
>NW_018021770.1:0-1872 GCF_002006095.1 Pseudomyrmex gracilis
ACACGATGTACCCTATTATGCTTGCACGTAAGTTACCATGTTACGTTACGATTTAGTTTGTGCGTTGAACAACGTTTAAGTTTACGTACAGGTCTAAGTTTATGGCCAGTACTTAACGTAACGTAACGCGTTACGGAAGAGTTTGTGCGGAGGCCCTTATGCTATTTATTTGCAGCTTACGTCATTTTGTGTGTGATGACCCTTACGCTTAAGGCTGCTTTTATATGGAGCGTACCTTGCGTTGTGACCGGACGGTTAAGCCGTTTTCTCTAGCGTTTACGGTCGCCACCTGCTTTTACCGCCAAGCAGGAAGGAACTAACCTTCTCGGTCTGTTTTAGGAACGGACTCACCAGGCAGATGAACATCCAAATTTGCCGCTTTTGCCCTTGGATCTCCTTTGACTGTGGACCCTGGACGATTGATGCGGACAACGGGCTTCTGGTACGGCCCAGGTTTCACCAAAGTTCAAGTAGTGAGAAATAATCACACACTGAGTTTATGGTTGAATAGTTTACAAATTGTTTATTAACACTTGTTAAAAATAACAACTTTTTGTGTTACAGGTTTGTATATGAAACACGTTACTAACAACCGTTTTTTCCGGTATCGCGATCTACGTTACTTTTAGCGAGACGATGATTCTGCGTCCGATTTCTTCGGATGATCGTACAACACTCTCTCTTACATTGAGCAGGACTCGTGGTTACAACGCTATGCTCTCTTGAGCGCTCAATTCCAACTGCTGCGCGGCGCGACCGTCCCGGCCAAGAAAGCTTGCTTTCCTCTCTCGAGGATCGCGCATGCGCAACCCGCTTCAAGAATAAGCCTACTGAATTATTGATGAAACTTTGCTGAACTGTTCTTTGATCTAAACCATGTCTACTGACAAAGTTTCACCCATAATTAATAACTTTCCACAAAATTAACATTATTTTGAAAACTTCAATTATTGAAATTTTTCATCAGCAAAGTCCCATCAACATTCGAAAAGTCCATTCCCGAAGTTTCACCAACAATTCACAATTCCTTTCTTTGTTTCAGATCGAGTCATCGATGGATAAGAATCCCAAGTAAGTAAGTACTAAAACTTATTAACACACCAATTACTGAAAATACTTAGTGTGGAGCCTTTCCCATCGAAGCTCTTTCCATCTTCGAAATATCACTCATAATTCTAACCCCGTTTCTCTTTTACAGATGGGTCATTCCACGTCAAATCGACCAGTAAAAGATTATTATCAAACCTTGACGTCTCCGATTTTACTAATTTTTGGTATTTAGGTTGTACCTGTAAAATATAATAAAATTCTAAAATTTTAGATTTTTCGAGCAAGTACTTTTTTCAGAATCAATTATTAAAAATAGTAAGAAGCGCACAATTTTCGGCGATCATGAATTTTAACAATACGTATAGTTCTGCAACAGTTAGTGCTAGAGAGCTTTATTATAGCTTATGGTAAAGCTTTTTTCATGGGCTTTAATTAGATATGCAACACAATCCAGTTAGTAAAAAAAATTGTTTATAATCTTGCTTTATATTGTTTATATTGAAAAATCTCAAAAACACCACTTTCGATTTTTTTCAAAGAAATATATGTTTTTCTTCAATATATTAGCTAGAAGTATACGAATTTTTATTGTAGAGAAACAATGGATTTATATTAAAATAATTTTTTAATGATAGTATCACATGTGAAATCGACCAATGTGACTTCAGATAATGTAATTTAAACATCCGTTTTAATGTATATTGCTCAATAATATTATTATTTGTTTCAAATTCTCTTATTATGTTGTAGTAAAACAGTAGACTATAAATATTAATAAAAAATAATAATAATAAAAATTAAAAAAAAGAAAATAAAAGAAAA
>NW_018021770.1:2972-16443 GCF_002006095.1 Pseudomyrmex gracilis
TTTTCTTTTATTTTCTTTTTTTTAATTTTTATTATTATTATTTTTTATTAATATTTATAGTCTACTGTTTTACTACAACATAATAAAAGAATTTGAAACAAATAATAATATTATTGAGCAATATACATTAAAACGGATGTTTAAATTATATTATCTGAAGTCACATTGGTCGATTTCACATGTGATACTATCATTAAAAAATTATTTTAATATAAATCCATTGTTTCTCTACAATAAAAATTTGTATACTTCTAGCTAATATATTGAAGAAAAACATATATTTCTTTGAAAAAAATCGAAAGTGGTGTTTTTGAGATTTTTCAATATAAACAATATAAAGCAAGATTATAAACAATTTTTTTTACTAACTGGATTGTGTTGCATATTTAATTAAAGCCCATAAAAAGAGCTTTAACGTAAGCTATAATAAAGCTCTCTAGCACCAACTGTTGCAGAACTATACGTATTGTTAAAATTCATGATCGCCGAAAATTGTGCGCTTCTTACTATTTTTAATAATTGATTCTGAAAAAAGTACTTGCTCGAAAAATCTAAAATTTTAGAATTTTATTATATTATACAGGTACAACCTAAATACCAAAAATTAGTAAAATCGGAAACGTCAAGTTTCAGACCCTTGGGTGATTTGACGTGGATTGACCCAGGTGTTGTCAACCCCTGAGAACTTACCAGATCTAAGGTAAGTACGAAGCGCCAATTATTTGTTAAATTTGCAGTATTGTTTCTACAAAAAATGCTTTTCACGCACGTCAAGTATTAACAATAATTCAATTTTTAGTGAGGGTTAGGCTTGACAAACACTGACAGGGTAGGACCCTAACTTTCAATTATTGATGAAACTCGCTCCAGCGCCTAATCTGAAGAAGAATAGTTTTGCCAATAATTAGCAACAAACAACAAAGTTAGTACTAACGTACAAATATTGACAAAACTCACTCATACACTTAGTCTAAAGAAGAGTAGCGCGTACCCCAAGCCTCGTTGATAATTACCGACGCCAATTAATGTTATCCCTCAAAACCTAATTATTGCTGAAACTCATCTAAACGTTCAATTTAAAGAAGAAAAGTACGCACACAAAGTTTCCGCAATAATTAGTAACTCAAACCCAGATGTTACACATGAACGCATCGCAAAGAGGTACACCACACCGAGGTAATTACAACAAACCTGCTGAATTATGTGAAATACTTTGTTCAACTACTTTTCACACAATCACCTACTCGCACACGTAACATCACTGACAACTACACTTCCAGGTGATGTTAGTCGACGGTGGACAAGACTACCCGAGATAAGTCTAACTTCGTAACTATTACTTAAACTTGGAGAAACGTATCTTATCCAACGTAGACTCGCACGCGTGTTAAACCCATTCACTTTTATTACCTTGTATCTTATTATTCTCTCACACGTGGAATCTGAGTCATGCCTAGGTCGCTCACCCAAGTCAAACCCGTACTCAGTAACAAATGTCCACAAACTAGCATTTTCAATTATTCCTGATATTTTGACAACATACTTAATTATCAAAGTCTATTCATCTGTCCAAGTTTGAAGAATAATTCGTTACTTAAAATTCTAAAATTAGGATTGAACTTGAACTACCTAACTTTTACAAACTTCCGAATTATAGTTCAAATCTTGCAAATATACTCCAAACCCAAAATTACATCAACCTTACAATTTACAGCAATAATTGGAATTGCTTGTTTTACAACTACTCCTGACATTAGTGAATGTCAGTTCGGCGAGTAGACCTGCTCTAAATGGGCCTCTCAAAACAAAAACAAAAAACAATCCCTTTTGATTACATGCATGAACAACTGAATGGGCATTATGCACTCCGGACTTATATCTAGTAGGACATAAACAGATATATTGTATATATTTGAAGAGTAAATAATTAGATCTAAGTCCGCTCTAGAAATAAAACAAAAATATGTGTTGATTTACAGTCTCTCATTGGGAAAATTCTTATTTATAACACTGTTTCTTATTTTCCTGCGTTGACTTTGCCTGGGATGCACCTTCAACACTCGGCTCGTCCTCCAGAAAGGGAGCTGTGACTTCCGAGGACGTCGGTTGCATCACCCCCGCCATTCCGACGTCTGTGGTAGCTGTCGACATCGTCGGTGACTCCACAGTCGTTGGAATTTTTAACTGCTTTGATGGCTGAGTGAGGTTCGCAGTTTCCTTATTAAGTGTCGTTGACGTGGTTAATTGACTCAACAAAGTCTGGTATGTTGTTTCAACGACGGTTGTTGCATTGTCCGGAACAGGAGCTGCCACCTTCGAACCCGTCAGTTGCAGCGTCAGCCAATCAAGTTGTCTCGTTGTATTTGCATATGGTAGTTGTGACGATTTGATTAGTTGACACAAGCTACGTTCCATGTAAAAGCAGCCTAACTATTAACACTTAAAGCTCGTTTTACATTGAGCGCAAGCAGCCGATCGCACAATCGCAAGCGATATTGCGATCGTCGTAAGGTACAGTCGGCGTCAATAAATCGTTTTGTAGTCCCGGGAGCTAGGGGTAAGAGAGACGGTATTCCCTAGGAGTAAGTACTGCCAACGGGCGCTGCACTACCTAACTGTAGATTTCGATGAATTGACCAATTACAGTATTTACTGCTAGGGAATACCGTCCCTCTTACCCCTAGCTCCCCGCGTCCACGAAACAATTCATTGACGCCGACTGTACCTTTTCATATACGCAGCACGCTGCGGCAGCAGACGTCACATGACTCAAATTTTCCAGAACTGCTTCTGCTATTATACCTCATTCGATACCATTCTGTGCGTTATGTTGATGGAATTTTATGTGCAATAGTACTATATGAAATTTTATCAACTTAACGCAGAAAATGGCATCAAATGAGATAAAGTAGCAACAGCAATTTTACAAAATTTTGGTCACGTGACGTTTGCTGCCGCAGCGTGTTGCGTATATGAATAGATACCTGTAAGGTCGTCGCAAGCAAAAATCGCGAAGTTTGCCAAAGTTTGCGTCTTTGCGATCTTGCGACAGCCAATAAGCATTGAGCTACCCACTTTTGTGGCATTTTCTATTCTTTGCTGACTGGCTGTAACTTCCGACTAATATAGATGCTCAAATAGAACGATTCTTGCGACTCTCGACAATGCGATCGTGCGATTTATCTTTTGTGATCAATGTAGAACGGGCTTAAACTAACTATAGTCCGTTCAATAAGAGAAGAGAAGCCTCATGCCTATAGTATTGTAGAAGAAAAGCGGACAAAGAAGAGATAGCGATGATCGTTCCCTTATCCGCACCACCCGCTGACAGCTTTACGAGCAGTAAAGTGGAAACCTTACTGGTAAGAGATACGCGCAAAACAGAAAAGTTTTTGTCAGTTTAGATTCTCATCTCTCATTGAACAGACTATCACAGTAAAGTAATTTGGCTTTCTTAAGGCGCTCGCAAAAAGAACGCGGTAACCAATAAGCAGTTTTGCTTTTATGAAAAATATGCTGCTTTTTTATGAAAGAATAAAATGGTGATTGGCTACCGCATTGCGCGGAAAAGCCATTCTACATAAACCACAGTCTAGCTGCTTTGTGCGCACAGTTACATTTTTTAAAACATATGCGTATCACGGTGTACGTTTATTTTCATATTACCTATGTATCACTGGTGATGTTGTTTTATTTTTATATTGTGAATATAATCCATGTTTTAAAGTATAAAAAATTGGAACACTTTATTTAATTAATAAATTAAATATAATGCGTCTTTGACTACACAGGTGTTTTTATTACACTCATATTGTTACAAGCACATATCTTTTGTAGATTTGTTAGTCAATATTATATGCAATTCGACTATCTGATTTAAATATATACAACTCAAAAGTCATAAATAATTTTTACAAAAATATATGTAACAAAATTGTTTCTAATAACTACAACAATATAAAATCATCAATTATACAGTATTTGCAAAGCAACAATTATTTATAATCAACAATTTTTTATCCAGAAAATATACATATTTTTTACCGAATAAAATGTTATTTTTAGATGTAATAATTCTACAAAATTAGATTAACCTTGTCACCTGAGCCTCCAGAGGTAACTCAGGAGGTCGAAATGGCGAAATCAACTCAGGAAGAAGAAGAGAAGGAGGCGACGGAGTTCTTGTTTCCGTTTTCAGGAGAAGAACCTGAGGAAAAAGCGGGAGCGTAATTTTAAGTTTATTGTATTGCAGCGTTTTTAGTTTTGGAAACAAAAAGGGGAAAAACACTTTTTAACATTAACTCACACAAGTTTCAACAATCCCCACACACACAGACCACACGATTTACATACAAACACGCAAACAACACAAACATGGAACACTAAGGAAAAACACCAACACTCATACACACACAGGCACACACACAAGCCACACACACCGTGTCTTGGCTTAACTAAAAGATTGGTAGGAGTACTTACCTGAGGCTTGACTTAAAGTTTAAGGATAGGCAATCAAACACACGGCAGACAGACAGGAGGCATGCACACGTTACACATACACATACTCAACCGTTATGCATAACATTTAGTCTACCATAAGTACGAACACAAACACTCGGATAGTGAGGCATTCATACATCAAATACTCATAAACTTCATGCACAAAGCATTCATACTTATATCCATCCTTATGCAAACATTTTAGTCATACCTGTCACACTCACAAACATTCCGAATAGGGAACTATTTACACAGCATACGTTCAGTCGTCATTCACACATCGTGCACACACATTCTCACACCTTAATTACAACATTAAATTCACTACACATACACACTCAAACACTTACATAAGGAAACATTCAAACACCATTCACACAGGCATCACTCACACATTACGTATACATATTTTCATCCCTTAATTACAACATTGAATTCACTATACATACACACTCAAACACTTATATAAGGGAACATTCATACATTATTCACACTGGCACCACTTACACATCACATATACACGTTTTCATTCCTTAATCATATTTAGTTCATTACACATATACACTCAAACATTCAGATAATGTACCAAACATACACAACATGCATACTAATCACACACACAGAAAAGAAAATATAACATATATATTTCTTATGCCAAAGGTTTTAGCTAGAAGGGTAGTCACTGCGCATGCGCGGCGCAGACTAGTTAGTGCGCGCGGAGGAGACTGGCCGCGGAGAAGAAAGCGTGCGGCGGCAGTAGTTAGTTGCAATCGAGCAAGCGTACCGTACGGATGTGCCGTCTAGTAGTGCGTATAAAAATTGTTCAAGTCAACTCAACAAAATATCTAGCGCGTTGAGCGTGCATTTGTTAAATATAGATATAGTCAAGGTTGGGTAAGTTAAATTTTTTTTTATTTAAGTTAAGTTACAGTTAAAGGTCTTAAAAATTTTATTTAGTTAAGATATAAGTTAATCCACAATGAAATTAATTGATTAAAAGTTAAGTTAATAAAAAAAAAAATTAACAAGTTAAAAGTTAAATTTTTTTTCATGATTTTAGTGTTTTAGTCTTACAAATAATTACAAACATTTACAGTGTTTTAATCTTACATATAATGGAAAAAATGCTATATTCACGTCACGTGTACTATAGTTTTTGGTAACCAAAGTAGGATTTTGGAACATACCCCTGCTGTTGTCAGGTGTTGTGCGCATCCCCTTTTTGCTGCATCATGCTATGAACATTCCGTTTTTTTGCATATGCGCACATGATCTATATACTATACGTAATGTTTACTATGGACAAATGCGCGTATATGAAACANAACGCATCTTATAAACGTCTTACAATCGTAAACACTGACGATTACGTGAATTGCGTTGGATTTTACGACCAGCGTTTATTGGCTCAATTCTCGAACACGTACGAATTTATTTGCATATAAAACGAATTATTCTGAGCTTTGTGATTGGTCGAATTTTTTGGCCTATAAACATGTAAACTTAATTATGATCATACGACGAAATATGTTCCGTTTTGTATGCAAACAAATAAAAAATCTTATGGCTATAGTAGATTNAAGAGAGTTGAAATAAAAAGTTACTAGTTACCAATAAAATATAACTAAATAAAGTTAAAAGATAAGAGTCTAAAAATGTAACTAGATAAAGTTAAAATTATTTAACTTTTTAAATTTTTAACTTAACTTTTATCTTTTTAACTAGACACTACCCAACCTTGGATATAGTAAATAGTATTGTGAACAAATATATATATATATTGGAATGTATAACTTTTGTAAAAAGCAAACTGTGTGGCATAGCGTGGTTTTTGTTATCTCCCGTCTATCCCAGAGCAGCGGTGCGCGATCCAGAAAGGATTCGGACAAATCACCTGAAAAGAGAAATTACCTTGGTATTTACAAAGGTCAAAATACCTGGCGATTATGGCAAACGGCGTAAAGCGTGAGTACTCGGCTAAATAGTACCTAACTCCGGTCACAACCTAACATACTACACATTTATTTTTATTCTTTCTTCATTTATTCAGAATATGCAATCACAAAAAATGGCGACAAAACAAAGTAAACCAAAGATACCTACAACATTTGTTGACCATAATAACTAACTACAATCAACACTTGACATTTTATATAAATAAATGTACATATATGATTACATCTACATACAACAAAATATTATATGAAAAATTTTAAAAAACCTTTCTAATTAAGGAATATTTTATTTTACCACAACGAAACAAAACGTAATAACCTTCTTCTTACTTCTCAACGCATTGTGCGTTATTCCTCCTCGTTTTGTTGTTTTAATAAAAGTAATTAGCAATTTCTATTCCGCTAATATTTAATCATTATCCTTATGCCTGATATTTTCTCTATTGTGCTAAGGCCCTTAGGCTTTAAGCAACGCGTAGTCATTATCACCGTGGTCAATCGCAACGGGGTCGCAAGTAAATCGAGAGCAATCGCAAGGTGGGCAAAACCAACTCGTGAAAAATAGCACCGTGGGTACAAGCAACTCGTAGGCAATCGCAACGTGCGCAATCGCAATGTGGGCAAAAGCAACTCGTGGGCAATTGCAACATGGGCAAAAGCAACTTGTGGGCAAAAGCAACTCGTGAGCAATTGCAACGTGGGCAAAAGCAACTTGTGGGCAATCGCAACATAGGCAAAAGCAACTCGTGGGCAAAAGCAACTCGTGAGCAATCGCAACTTGGGCAATCGCGACGTTGGCAAAAGCAACTCGTGGGCAATCGCAACGTGGGCATTTGCAACGTGGGCAATCGCAACGTGGGCAATCGCAACGTGGGCAATCGCAACGTGGGCAAAAGCAACGTGGGAAATAGTGACTGTGAGCAATCGTAACGTGGGCAAACGGGACGCTCCCCCGCGATTTAGAGACGCGCTGTGTACGTTTATGATAAACAAAATGTATTCCTTAACTGATTGTGAGGTGCAGCCACGCCAAGGTTTTTTGGCTTAATTATTTGTTATGGTTCGACTTTTCACAAAAACCAAAGCCTAATTATTGATACAATGAGTTTAGATGTGTTAGTTTTTACATACTGTGTTTAATTAATATATATTAATTAATATATATTAATTAATATATATTAATATATAATTAATATATTAATATATATTAATATGTGTGTGTGTATTAATATATATTAATAGTATTTTATATGATGTTTTTAATTACAATGTACACAAGTGTAGTTGGTGCTATGTTTGATATCACTTCTTTTTTAAAACAGATTTTGTAGAGAAAGATATGTTTGTTTGGCGTGTACTTGGCGTCTTTTTTCTTTTTTTATATATAAACTATATTATTAGTATTAATAATTGTTTTATATTTTTAATTTGTAAATTACGAAAAGAATTTACATTTTACAGAAGTACACAGCGCGTCAGGAATTCGAAGAGTAGGCGCGGCATTGGAGGGCAAACAGGGCGGTTGCTCACCAACAAGCAATCCATACAAATCGTACGGACCGCTTGCTTTCCGATCTCCGCGCTTACTTTTCGGATTCCTAACGCGCTGTATAATCCTAAAGTATTTAACCTTTTCGCTCCGGGGATTTTTCCTTTAAAATTGACCTCGCATTTTAGCTGAAAAAGTTAATAATAACCTGCTACCCCCCCTTCAAAGTTAATTTTGAAGGTCAAAGAAGTAACCAGGATTTTTTTCAATTTTTTTCCTAAATTTAGTGCATTAAATTGACCTTATAAACATCTATTACGTTTGCTTTTCTTGCTGGTCCATATATGGACCAGTCCCGGAGCAAAAAGGTTAATTCATATAACATATCATATGAATATAATATAAATTGATATGTGTAGAGGTGTCCTCTGGTTCGTGTTCAATAAACTTTAAATTTAAGTAATAGGCTTTACAAACCGGTTGCATGGTGTTTTGGATTAAAATTTAAATGATGGTTGTTCAAACGTTTCGACTTTATTGTATTAAGTCATCTTCAGTGTTTTCTCTGGTGTGTGTAGAATACAATTTGTTCTTAATAATAAATAATACCAGTAGAATAAACAATATAATATATCACATTAAATTAAGGAACTTACAATTTTGTACAACATTTCTTATAATGACAACAAATTTTAGAGTGTAAACGAATGTGTTTTTACATACTAGTTATCGTCGGTACTAAGAGTATGGAACATTTTTATGTGTTTTGTGATCTGCAGCTCCATGTGTAGTTATTCTTATTATTTAATTTGATTGAGGAAGGAAAGTATGTTTTGTCTAACAGTGCCGTATCTTGTATGACGTTGATCGTGGTGTTTCTTATTTTAATATTAACTATCTCGGACGTTAATCGTTTATAATAATTTGGATAATTATCTAATATTTTTACTGTGCACCAATTGAATGAATGTCCGGTTTTCATGCAATGCTCAAATATTACTGATTTTTTTTTTTATATTCACCGCGTATATGTGTTCTTTGTTTCTGGTTTGCAATTGTCTTTTTGTTTGGCCAACATAGTGTCATTCCGTGGGATTTGTTGGATGCCGCAAGGGGAGGGACCGTCGGGAAAGATTATAATTACCAAAATAAAAATAGCAATGTTAAGATGACTAATTGCTTTTATGTTTCTTTTTGTTATTACAAGATGGTGATCGCATAAAATATATTATGGCTTTACTCTACGTCGATGTACAGTTATTTCACCCGCGATGTCACACGCGGCGCGAAGTCGGACGAGCGACGCTCTGTCTAGCAGAGCCTCCGGCGGCAATACTATTCGGAACGATTCTGCCCGTTTCCGCCGGGACACCGGCTTATATTCCCGAGTCAATCACTCTGTGATTGGCCGAGGAAAACCAGGCGACATTCGGCTTTCAAAAAGTGCACTGCAAACCATTGCATCTTTTCGGCTGCATGTGGGACCTTCGACCGGTGCGTCCTTGTGCACGCGGTCGCGCATATCGCCCTGCGACTGCTGACTGGACATCCGTGCCGGATTCTAGTCCCCCGTTTAACGTAACATTAAACCTAGTAACCAAACCCCGAGTGTAACCGATATCGCTTAATATACAATACTTAATATATAACTTAATATGCACATAATATGTAACTTATAACATCCTTCCCCTGTTGAAAAAGAAAAACTGACAGAGGAAGTTTTTCTTACAGTTATTACACATTGATTTTTAAAGAAGTGTGGTTGCTACCCCCTCAACGTGGAATCTTCGACCCTCGCACTTGTGTTTTATCTGTGAAGATCAGAGCTTACTTATATCATCAACAAAATGTACCCGTCGTGAATATTGTTGTTGTTGCGCGGTTGTTCTTTTATTTTTAATTACGATATATATTATAATGGCTAGTATTAACGGTATTGTTATCGCACCTATGCTTGTGGGATATACAAAATATGGTTGTTTATAAAATTCTTGATCAACATTGTTATTAGTTTCTTGTATCTGATTACTTATCGTCTGCAATTGTGTTTTGACGTTTGTCAAATTTTGTAACTTTACTTTGTCAAACGCGTGTATGTTTTGTGGTACGGTTCCGTTTGTTTGTATAAGTGTAATATTAAACCGTGGTAAGTACGTATTAATTTGTGCATGTTCTATTACTGTTTTAGTGTTAACAAAAATATCTTTGGTTGTAAATCCACACTGATCCGTCAGTATTACTTCTCCAACCCCCGCCAAGGTCTCCGTCTTGTCGGGTCCCTTTTCGCACCTGAAGGTTACAGACTGCTTGCCCAACGTAAAATACAGCTATGCACGTTCTCCTTGAGATTGAATTCAAATAGTGTGGTTAGACGTCTCATATTGTCGTCCTACAATTTGAATAGGTGTTTAGTTCGTGTACGTATGCCTGTATCTTGCATGGCGAACTGGTCTGCACCTTATGAAGTGTCATTACGCTACCGCAGATGTAATGATTCTGAACATACATTTTTACACTTTGCTAGTTGATCCTGTGACAGTAACACATATGTCTGTCGGTTGCTGTCTATTGCGATAAGGGCATGTCGAATGCGCGCCACTGCAAACACGTTACCGTGCACGTGTACCGGCAAAGGTATTACGTTACAGATATCGTGCACTACGGCATGCACCAACGGTACGTTCATTACTATAAAGACATCCGACCCCTTGCAGTACACAGCAACCGTTACAATTTTCTTTATTTTCACCCAATTTTCTACTGTAATCTGGAATAGAAAGCGTAAATCACCTTGTAAATGGCCGCTTGTGTCGCGTAAGCTTTGTATTATTTGTTCAATCGGAATGAATTCTAATTGTGTAAGTTTGTCATCTGTTTTTGTTATAAGGTTTATTATTTCTTTTATGTCTGTTTTTAATTGTTTTAACATATTTGTGACGGATAACAGATGTTTAAAAGATTTCCTTGGTTTTGTCTATTTACCAACGCCATTATTTGCGACACGGAGTTTGCTAGCGTTTCTTCATTACTTTGGATTATGCTTTCCACCCCGTCCAGATGTGCTATGGTTGCGTTTAACATTTTTAAGTGATTTTTTATTGCATGTTGTTCGGTTGTCTGTCTACTTTCTATTAAGTTGATGTGATCAGTGATCGCTTTGTCGTCATTCACATCCATCGTACCGAAGAGTTGTTTTGCTATCGAACCGACTCCATTGATTAGTCCTCTTTGCTTTCGTAACAAAAGCCCTACTATTATTCTAATTCGTTGGAAAATTTGAGTTACCATTTGTTCTCTACTTTGTAGTTCGGAATAAACGTCTTTACAGCTTACTTTGTTATTGTCACTTATCTCTGCACTTGCGCACATTTTCCCTGTAACTTGTATTATTTTGTGTGTCTGTTCTAATCTTTTTTCCAATGCCGATGTTTCTAATTTAACTACAAACTTTCACTTTTCGTCAGTTCTTAACAGTGTTCCTTGTTTTTCGAAGTAGAGTCCGGGATTGTGTTGAAACCGCGTTACCGTATACCCGCATGGTTCGTCCTCGCTGTTTGTTGTTTGGGCGGAGATTGATGAGCAGATTATGAACAAAATTCTGTAAGGAGAAAATACCGTGATGTTTTAAACGTTCGGTTTTGTTACGTTAGTTGGGCTCGGAGTACCGTATTTTTGTGTGTGTTGTCTGTTTTATCTCTAGTCTCCGTTTTCTGTATCATCTTTCTGCTTACGTTAGAGTTTTTGTTGTTCTTGGTTGCTTGTAGAAATGAGTCTCATTAGTCGCATTCTGTCCTGTGAATAGCTGTTTTCCGTTCTATCCGTGTAAAATTAATAAAAAAGAATTTTTACTACTTACTATGGCTCATCTGATTGTTAGTGCCCCCCTCTGCGTGGTTTGCAGTGTCGAGACCTCGTGGCCTCGAATTTGTGATTGGTGTTGCGACCATGACCCCATCATCACCCTGGTTTCGAGTGAATTTTGTTTTATTTGTTGGGCGGCCACCACCCGGGTCGTTCACTTCCTATCCCATCATCCTCACCATGGGGACCACATCCCGCGAATAGCCAACGGGCCAGGCATGACCCGTTACCGGCCCGCTGAGGGCCCAGGTTGTTCGTTTTGCGAGNTGGTCGACCGGCCAGTGGCATGCCACGGATGTGTGCGTCGCCAGTTTGTGGATGACAGTTTGTCGACCTCCGAGGAGTGCGGTTTGTGCCGGTCGGTTGTTGTGGACTGGATAGCAGTAACGGCGCATCACCCCCATCGCGACACGGATGAGACCTCTCAGAGAGGTCCTGCGTAGGTGAACCTCGACGAGGCCGATCCGTAAGTTTTCAGTTTTCTATATAGTGCTTTAATCTATTGGCATGCACCCGTATTGAGCGTCTTTCCTTTTTTACAGCGTATGTTACGTCGGAAATTTTTTCAATTATCACATATGGACCTATCCATAACGCCTCAAGCTTTTTTGATCTTCCTCGTCTTACTGTTTCGTCGAACAAAAGAACTTTATCCCCTACCCTGAACTTTACCGCGTGTGCTCGCTTGTCATATTGTTTTGTCGCGTTGGCTTTTTCCAATTTCAAGTTTTCTCTTGCTATTTTGTTTGCGGCGCGTATTTTTTCTTTTAGCTCGTGGGCGTAGTCTTCGATATTATAACGCGTCGCGGGTGGTTTTGTTAACGTTGTCGAAAGTTCTGCTTGTCGTCCGTACACCAGCTCAAATAGTGTGAATCCCGTTGCCGCATGTGGTGTCGTATTATACGCGAACATAGCGTAGGGTATCCATTCGTCCCAGTCGGTTTGTTCGCTGTTAATAAAATGTCTAACATATTCGATTAACGTACGGTGCGATCTTTCAAGAGCCCAGTTGCTCTGCGGATGAATTTTATTTATTTTTATTAGTTTACACGTATTTTTAAATATGTCGCTTACGAAATTCGTGAGAATGGTTTCCGGAATTCCGTATTCACAGACTATTTTTGTAGTAAATTCTTTTGCTACCGTGCTCGCGTCCTGATTAGCTATCGGAATAGCTTTACTAAATTTTGTTAAATTGTCCTGGAAAGTTAAGAAATACTTGTTTCCGTTATTTGAAATCGATAATGGCCCTACTATATCCAACGCGCTTTTTTCGAACGGCTTATTTGGTGTATCCGTTATTACTAAGCAGGGACTCGGACCGAAATGAAATTTCGGTCCGTTTACGGTTACGGTCCGATGCTGTACCTGATTTTCGGTTTCGGTTTCGGTTTCGGTCCTTTTATCAAAAACGGTGACCGTAACCGTTTGGATATCGATTTTTTTCGGTCACAAGTGTTTAAGTATCTATTGTTAAATTTATAATGAATGAAAAAGATAATTTATAATAAATATAATATAAATTGCATAGTATAACAAATGCACGTTTATTAACTAAAATAAATCAATTTAGAAATCATTTGAGTGGGAAATTTCGTCTTGAAAATCATATCTTGTCTTTTTTGCTTTTGTTTTGTCTTCTACAGCAACTTGCAGTGTCGCCAAT
>NW_018021770.1:16808-26481 GCF_002006095.1 Pseudomyrmex gracilis
AACCGAAATAAACATCGGAAATAGTTTTCGGTTCGGTTACGGTTCCGGTCCATTAGTCTACATAATATTTCGGGCCGGTTTTCAGTTTCGGTTTGACTAAAATAACGGTTACGGTCCGGTTATCGGTTTCGGTTTCAGTCCGGTCCGGATCCTTGTTACTAAGGGCATTTTAATTTTTCGTGTTAATTTATTTTGTTGACAAAACGTGCATTTTTTGATGTAGTTTTCTACATTCTTTGCCAAATTCGGCCAATCGTGGACCAGTCAAATTCTTTTGATCGTTTGTTCGATGCCTTGATGACCACCGATTGGTGTGTCGTGATATTCATATAATATTATCTAATCTGTTTTTCTTCTTCAGTATATTCTTTTTCTGTTTTGTTCGTACGTTTTTCCTTTTCTGCACTTGTACTCGCGTTTCCTTCTGTCTCGCTTGCGCTTGCATTATCTTCTATTTCACTCGCGCTCGAGTGTTCTTCTGTCTCGCTTGCGTTTGCGCTTTTCTCTGTTGCGCTCGCGTTCGCGCTTCTCTTTGTCTTTCTTGTGTTTTCTCTTGCTCTTTTTCTAACCGTGTGTAATACTTTTACGTGCTCTGTGTCGTCTACCGGGTGTCTGCCTAACGCATCGGCGTTTGCGTTTGCTTTTCCTTTTTTGTGTACGATTTCGTAGTCGTACTCTTCTAGTTTTAGTCTCCACCGTATTAATCTCGAACCAGGGTCTTTTACATTAAATAGCCACACGAGAACCTTGTGGTCCGTTATTATTTTAAATTTTGTACCATATAAGTACGGTCAAAAGTGATTAACGGCCCATATTATTGCTAACAATTCCTTTTCAGTTGTATTATAATTTCGTTCCGCCTTGTTTAGCACGCGACTTGCGATGGGCTTATCTCCCCCTGCGTCGCTTTGCGATAAGACTGCTCCAACCGCGTAACCTGACGCGTCTTTCGTGACGATGAACTCGCGGTTGAAATCGGGATATGCTAATATAGGTGCCGTAATCAATTTTTCTTTTAAAAGTTTGAACGCTTTTTGCTGTTCCGCGCTCCACGCGAACTTTACTTCCTTACGCGTTAATTGTGTCAACGGTTTCGCTATTTTTAAAAATTTATCAATAAATTTGCGGTAATATCCTGCTAAACTGATAAGTGCTTGTACGTTTTTTAATTTTTTCGGTACAGAAAAATTTTTTACCGCGTTTACCTTAGGTGGATCGGGTAGAATACCGTTTTTTGTTATAATATGTCCTAAATATGTGACTTCTTTTTGTGGGAATTCACATTTATCGGGCTGTAATTTTAATTTATTGTCTCTTAATCGCTTTAATACTTTTTTTAGTCTTTTATTATGTTCATCGAAACTTGCTCCATAGATCACTATGTCGTCTAAGTAGACAAAGCATTTAATTCCTTGTATCCTTACCAATATTGTATTCATTAATTGTTGAAACGTGGCGGGTGCATTTTTTAATCCAAACGGCATTCGGTTGTATTCAAAGTGTCCATATAACGTGGAAAATGCCGTTTTTTGTTTATCTTCGTCTGCAATAAGTATCTGATGATACCCCGAGGCAAGGTCTAGAGTAGAGAAATACTTGGCATTTTTTAGCTGATCTAGAATATCGATTATGTTTGGAAGAGGAAATGAGTCTTCTATCGTGACGTCGTTTAGCTTCATAAAATCGATTACGACGCGTAATTTTCTTACTCCGGACACGTTTAACTTTTTCGGCACCACCAACAGTGGCCCGTTTCACTGACTCGTACTATGCCTAATTAGACCATTGTCCAACATTTCGTGTATTTGCTTATCTACTTCTTGCTTGTGTTTATTCGGTAGCCTGTACGGTCGTACGTTTATTGGTCTGCTGTCCGTCTTCGTCGGTATGTAATGTGATACCGCGTCAGTGCAGGTCAGTGTCTCTCCGGGTAGATAAAACACATCGCTATACTCCTCGCAAATCTCTTTTAACTGTTTCTCTTCTTCCTTATTCAAATGTTGTATACGTAGTGAGGCTTTTACTAACTCTTGTCGCTCTATTTCTGATTTTTCTATTTCTATCTTGGCGACTTGTGCCTCCGCCTCTTTTGAGTCTATCCGTGGCTTCTCTAATACTACATGCGGCATGCGCATCTTCACCTCTTTCTCGGTGGTATTTGCGATATTCACGGGACATACGTTGTTCTCGGGTTGCACTAAGCAGCTCCCGATAAAACTTCCTGGTTGTGCTTCTTTTGCTTGCACAATACCCACATGGTTTACACTTGTAAACGCTCTTGTTATTGTTTTGCATCGCGGTGGTAGGGTTATCGCGTGATACGGGTAAAGAATCATCGTTTCCTTCTATATCTTTAGTTTTCCTTCTTTATGATTTAGTATTGCGTGATATTTTTTAAGAAAATTGTTTTCTAATATTTCTTAGTAATTTATCGGAAAATCATTTTTTACCACGTACATTGAATGCAGTAATTTTTTATTTTTTAACTGAATTGTTGCGTTAAATTTTCCTATTACGCGCGCGGTATGTCCTGTCACTCCGGTTAGTTTCATTTTTAATTTTTCCACTAGAGTCTTCCCTTTTAGATATTTCACTTTTATTAACCCCTTGGCCTACACGATATCTGCCAATTGCGCGAGCTATAGTAAACAAGAGAATCGGTCGCGCGCCGTGCCATTCATCTGTTCAGCCGCGTACCTGAACTATTCTTTACCACGAGTCTGACTCGTGGCTTTTGTTTATGGCACAAATTCTTTACCACGAGTTAGACTCGTGGTTTTCGCTTATGGCACAAATTTTTCACCACGAGTCAGACTCGTGGTTATTGGCCAAAGGGTTAATAATATGGTAGCTCTCGTATTGTATAGTAATTTGGCTATGCCCCTTTTTGTTTCGACAATCGGGACGCTTACCAAATCCAGGCTGGCTTGATTACTTTCTATTGCCGTAACATGAAGCTCGGCTGCCTCTATTGCCTTGGTCGTCTTTTCGTACTCGTATTTGTCATCGCTGCTCGACAAGTCACGATTTTCGCATGTATTCACTTTCCTTTTGTCGTACTTGACCAATCTTTTTTCCTTTTCCCCTTTTTCTGGTTTATTCTTAATTTTTCCATTAAGTAACCAGCACTCATCTCTTTTATGCCCCGCCTTTCTGCAATAATTGCAATACTTTTCTGTCGCATTTATCCGTCGCCCTTCTGGTTTCGGTAAATTGCTTCTGCTTGAGCGACATTCTCGCCCATAATGTCCCGCTTTTCCGCATTTATAACAATTATTGTTTTTATTATTATTATTATTTTGTGCTTGTAGTGACACACGACTTTTACTGGTTCCGGCGGCTTTCTCTTTCGCACTTGCTCCTGCTATCGCTTCTCGGAGCGTTTTATAGCTTCGCGATCTCACTAGTAACTTAAGGTCTTCCCTTAACCCGATCTGGAAATGATGCAAGGCTTGGTTTTTGATTGTCTCCAGTATTGTCTGTTTTTGTTCGTTTGTTCTCGCTTTCCCCTCAATCATGGATTCATAGAGCTCCATGGCGAGTTGGTTTACGCGTTGTTCAAACGTTAACGCATTTTCCCCTGTTTTTTGCTTTAGAGAACTAAACTCGATTTGTAGTTCTGTCGTGCCCTTTTTCGCGGAGTATGTTGTTTCTATTTTGTATTTTAGTTGTTCAAAACTATGAATGTCCCGCGTCTCAAAGTCCAGTAACGCCTGGCCCTTTAGTTTTGTGTACAGTCTCGCTTCTAGCAACGTTCGTTTGTCGGGTTAGTATTTTTCATTGCGTAAGTACACGCACTTAAAAACTCGCGTACCTGCGTCTGTGATTTGCCGTCAAACACTGGTATCATGCCACGCGCTTCCTTCAACAACATGTAATCGCTCAAGTGCGCGGTCTGATTTTGCACGTCCGCCGCCGTCCGTCCGTACGTCACGTCTAACGCGCTATCGCGTTCTCGTGTTACGTCGTCGGCCTTTGCGCGGCGCCTAGACGGTTCATCGTCCTCGAACACCTGCGAGGTACGACGCTGAACCACTTGCCGTCTCAGACTCTGCACTTCCGTTTGCAGTTCTCGGAAGGCTTGCATTAACTCACGAATTAATAACGTACTCGAGGAGTCATCGGGGATTCTGGTTGCCCCTGCGACTTCGACCCTCTCTGACTTTTAACTGCGGTAAGGTTTGCTTTGCCGGTTCTGAATGAAGCCACGATGCATTCCGAGTCGCGCCCGGTACATTAAAACTAGGCAAATCTAACTTAAATTCGCTCACGCGCAACGATGTTACTTTATCCGGTGGTTCTGTCGCCGACTTGTTACGCTCGCTCATAAAGGAAATTTTTTCGACTTACAATAACAGCCGCATTTCGCCTTACGCCAATGTACGCTACAGGTGTCGGTTGCTCCCGCCGCCGTTGACGCGCTGCCCCGTCGTCGCTCTACCGCTCCCCGTCGATCGCTCGTTCTTCGTCGATGGCTCGTTCTCCGTCGCTTGCTCGTTCTTCGTCGATGGCTCGTTTTCCGTCGATGGCTTGTTCTCCGTCGCTCGCTCGTCTCCGTCGATGGCTCGTTCTCCGTCGCTCGCCGCTTGGTTTGCTTGTTGCTGACTGCTTCCAATTAATTTCAGCGTTTCGGATCCTCTGAGGTCCTGCTTCCTGAAACCAAATCTTTTTCCTCTCTGCGACTTCTGTTGCTGTTTAATTACTCGTTACCGGCACTTGGCTTGTGCGCTGTCAGTTTCTTCAGCCGTGCGGGCTTATTGCTGAGTCGGAGTTATCTCGCTCTCGCTCAGTTACTCGAGAGTGCCTTCTTTGCGTGCTCCTCTCTTTTCTTGTGTTGTCTTACACCTTCTATCGCTGTCCGTACTTGAGATAGGTCAGTTAGCTTACTTAATTCTTCTTGAGAATCGTCCGTTCCTTGTTATTTCTATTCTTCTTGTTAACAGAGATTATTTACTTTCTGTTGCAGATGCTTGGATTTACTCTTCTCGGCGGTCGTCACGCAGCATCCCACCGCTGCCACCAACTTGTCATCCCGTGGGATTCGTTGGATGCCGCAAGGGGAAGGACCGTCGGGAAGGATTATAATTAACAAAATAAAAATAGCAATGTTAAGATGACTAATTGCTTTTATGTTCCTTTTTGTTATTACAAGATGGTGATCGCGTAAAATATATTATGGCTTTACTCTACGTCAATGTACACTTATTTCACCCGCGATGTCACACGCGACGCGAAGTCGGACGAGCGACGCTCTAGCAGAGCCTCCGGCGGCAACACTATTCGGAACGATTCTGCCCGTTTCCGCCTGGACACCGGCTTATATTCCCGAGTCAATCACTCTGTGATTGGTCGAGGAAAACCAGGCGACATCCGGCCTTCGAAAAGTACAATGCAAATTATTGCATCTTTTCGGCTGCATGTGCGACCTTTGACCGGTGCGTCCTTGTGCACGCGGTCGCATATCTCCCCGCGACTGCTGACTGGACATCCGTGCCGGATTCCAGTCTTCCGTTTAACGTAACAGTAAACCTAGTAACCAAACCCCGAGTTTAACCGATATCGCTTAATATACAATACTTAATATATAACTTAATATACACATAATATGTAACTTATAACAATAGTTAGCTTCACATCATTACAATTGATATTATAAACTACGTTTTTTCTTTGAGAGTCAGGTAACTTATCTTTGTGTGTTTTTATGAATTTCTTAAAAGTGTTTAATGTTCTGTATGCAAATCTAATTTGAAAATTGTTGTTTATTATTATACAGTAGAACCTCGGTAACTCGAATCGCAAGGGAAAGGATAAAACCTACGAATTATAGAGGTTTTGTCTTATCGAAGTTTTCGAGAAACAGAGGTCAAGCAAACGAAAATTCGACTTATAGAGACTCTGTATAAAGGTTTATGTCCTTTGACTGATAGAGGCTCAAAACTTCGATTTCCAAGAATAATGTAGATATATTTATTATATTTTATTACAAAAATAATTATTACTGTGTATATAAAAAAATTAGAATCAAGGAAACAGTAAAGTGAAATAGCATTACTATGTATTCAAAAAAAGGCTGTAATTTTTTTGGGGGTTAAGGTGTTGC
Source organism: Pseudomyrmex gracilis (assembly GCF_002006095.1). Classification (NCBI taxonomy): domain Eukaryota; kingdom Metazoa; phylum Arthropoda; class Insecta; order Hymenoptera; family Formicidae; genus Pseudomyrmex; species Pseudomyrmex gracilis. The sequence continues at coordinate 22,912 of NW_018021770.1, forward strand.
TATATTGTAAATTGACAGCATTTTCTACAGTAACTAACGCAGAGAAAACATTGTCTTTTATATTGCTGCATTTTTCTACAAAACATCGCAGAATATTGACAGCTTCTCTGGCTTGTTTAATCGATATTGATGGCTCACATGGTTCCTCATCATTAGAGTCTTCGTCTATCTCATCGTTTGCCGAACTCTGGCTCACTGTCTCAATAATCTCGGATTCCGTCAGCGTTCCAGTAATAGCAACCTCATCATCAACTTGAACAAAATCTTCAAAAGTTTTTGATATTGCAGTAGGACATAACTTTACCCGAATCGGTTTCTACAGTGTTCTGAATAGGTTCGGGTTCTTCTTCAAAGTTCTCTTGAGATTGTAATGTAAATCCACAGGTCTTGAAACAGTTAACAATTGTTTTTTTAGAAACATTTCTCCATGCTTTGTCTGTCATTTTTATTGCTTGCAGTATAGTGATAGGCGTGTTTTTATTCTCTTCTATGTTCGATATCATATGTCTTACAACTTCTTTTCTGTACAAGAATTTAAAATTTTTTATAATCCCTTGATCTAACGGTTGCAATTTTGAAGTAATATTTGGCGGTTAAAATTTAACTTTAACTGATTGAAGTGGCGGAATATCATTATACGCCGTACAGTTATCTATAAACAAAAGAATTTTACGTTTTTCTTTTTTCATTTTTTTGTCAATTTTTATCAGCCAGTTCTTAAATAATTCTGTAGTCATTCATGCTTTTTTATTTGCTTCGTAATCTAAAGGTAGTGATTTGCAACTTACAAAACAGCGGGGCTGTTTAGATTTTCCAATAAGTAAAAGCTTGAGTTTTTCCGTTCCCGTCATATTCGCTGCTAATAAAATTGTAACTCGTTCTTTACTGTGTTTGCCGCCGTGACATTTTTCACTTTTGAAAATCATCGTTTTGTCAGGAAGGCATTTGTAGAACAGTCCACTCTCGTCCGCATTAAACACATTATGTGGTTGATATTCTTCCAACAAACTTTGTAAGTCCGTTTTCCACTCATTACAAGTCTTTTCATTCACACTAGCACTTTCACCGCACACTTTTCGAAAAACAACATTGTATCTTTTTTTAAATTTTTCTAACCACCCGTTGCTAGCTCTAAAAATATTATAACCGAGTGCTTTAGCAAAATTCAGCTTTTTCTTTTAATATAGGTCCTCCTATGCTAATGTTTTTATCTCTACACTGCTTGAACCATTTTATTAAACAGTCTTCCATATCAGAAAATTCGGCAATCCTTTGTCTCTTATAGTCTAGATTACTTCCTGAGCTTCCTTCCTGCATAATGCCGTCTTTATTTTTCAAAATGGTTGAGAGTGTGCTAGAAGGAATTCCAAATTCATTAGCAATTTCCTTCTTCGTTTTCGATTCATTTTTTACTGCTTCAATCACTTTTACTTTTTCAGCCAGTGTTAATGTTTTAAGCTTTTGTTTAGAACTCATTTTAGACATGCACATACACACAAAAGTGATAAATCAAACGTAAACGCGCAGGATAAAAAGATACAAAGATCTCAAATAAATCAAAAGCTTGACTGAATGAAAACATGTGTGCAGCGCGACGGGATATAATCACACAATTAAGTCAAAAAGCAAAACGCAGAAGCATCTTGCTTGTACACGTCGTCACTTGTTTTTTCAGGCGGATCTATCATTTCAAGTTATAGAGGTTGCAGTAACAGAACTTTGACTTTTAGAGGTACACTACGAGTTATAGAGATTAGACAAAAGTATATTCGAGTTACAGAGATAATTTATAGACATAAGTCTCTCAAGAAAAATTCGAGTTAAAGAAAGTTTCTGTTTCGAATTATAGAGGTTTTGGCATTCAAATAGAAAGGAACAAGCAAACATTTTGTCTTATAAAAATTTTCAAGTTAAAGAAGTTCGAGATAGCGAGGTTCTACTGTATTTATAGATATATTTTTACAGATATATATTTTTTGTCGACAGATTACATATTTATTATATTTTGTTTACAAAAACCTAGGAAATTTAAGTAATAAAACCATTTTGAAATTTTTATCTGACATTATTCCTCGAAGATTATCAAAACCGAGTTCTCCTGCACTGAACAGTCGTTCAACGTAAACTGAAAATGGTATTGATGCATTATATTTTATAAAAGCACGTTTGAGTGCTTTAGGAGAATCATTTTCCGTCATAAATATATCGGTCAACAAGTAACTGTGAATAATATAATCTGTTGTAATCATAGGTTTGTTTTGATTCTGATCTAGCGTCTTATTATTAAGTATAAAAAATTCATCGGAGTTTGATAAGATCTGTTCTTTGAATGTACTTGAATAAACTTCTGCATGGTTGTTGGTGTTAACCGCTCGAATACTTGATTTTAAAAGTGTAGAAAACCTCTTTTTTCTTCGTTTTCATTCTACATCGAGAGCAATTTAAAATTTAGAACACGTTCCATTTCATGCATATGCGCGCATGATCTATAATATACGTAACATGTACTATGAATAAATGCGCGCATATGCATGAAACGGAACGCATCTTATAACCGTCTTACAAAAGCTGTAAACACTGTCGATCATGTTGCGTTGGATTTCATGACCAACGTTTATTGGCTCAATTCTCAAACATGTACGAATTGTTTGCATACACAAACTATTCTGAGCTTTGTGATTTATCAAATTCTTTAGTCTATAAGTCTATAAGTATACAAACTATGGTCATACAACAAAATATAATCCGTTTTATATGCAACCACCTTCGCGCAAAAATCAAAATTGTATGGCGTGGCTAACTTCAAGAGATTTAAATGAAAAGTTAATAGTTAGCGATAAAATATACCTAAATTAAGTTAAAAATTAAGGGCCCAAAAATGTAACTAAGTTAAAATTATTTAATTTTTTAACTTTTTAACTTACCTTTTATCTTTTTAACTAGACACTACCCAACCCTGATACTAACAATATAGTTGATATATATATTAAATGTTTTTTTATATTCTATAAAAACTTTTAAATATTAGCACAGTTAACATATATTAAAAAGTAATAAAAATATTATAATAAATGCATTTTGAGATGTTTAACTCATCCTTATCGATAATATTATGTACTTTTTCCAAGATTTGCAGCCTTGGAAAAGCATTTTGCGTTGTCTTACACAAAATGCTTTTACAATACAAGCGCGCAACGACACGTGAAACGTGTCTTTCTATCTTCAGTGTTTTGGTTGCATAGCGGGCTTGGTTGAAACAAGGCAGATCATAGTATGTCTGCGCTCTTCCACGAGCCGAACAGCCGAGCGTAACGTCACGCACATGGACGGCGGTTCTCGCTTGTGTGCGTGCCCCCACCACTTTGGTGCTCTTGGTGCTGGCCGGCCCGATCTATTATCACTGCTGTCAACGGGCGGCATCAGGGTTGGGCACGTATTATACGTGAGGTATTTTACATTGTATTATACTTGGTATTGTACAGTATAATACATCGCTTAGTTTTATACATATTATACTTCGTGTGGCGCCATCTCTACATCATGTGTATAGTAAATTTTTAAGTCCAACAT
>NW_018021770.1:31451-40825 GCF_002006095.1 Pseudomyrmex gracilis
TAGAAACATTAAACAACAACCTCACTTATCGAATTAAGGCTAGTAATAATAAAATAATCACTCCAATTGCATTGGCAGAAAACTTTTGTCATCCAAATTATCAAGGAATTTTATGTGTAATGGCCCTTACAGGATAGAGAAATTTTTAAATTTCTAGTACTTTTCTATTCTAGGCCAATCAACAAGCTTAAAAACTTTGTTGACAAATGTAATTTGCATTTCTACAAACATAATAGTNTACTTCGATAAATATTATACGTTTTATACGTATTTTATACGTTTTTTACGTATTTTACCGTAAAAAACTGTAAAATGTAAAAAACTATAGATAATGCTCGAATAACCCAACCCTGGGCGGCATACTAACTAACTGTAGCAGATCTCAATGTATTGACCAATTACTTAGTCGATTGGTTAATGTGACAAACGTGAATGGTCAATTCCGCGAAATTTACGACCTGCGTTTGCGTCTCATTGATTGGCCACCGCATTGCGTGTAAAGGCCAGTCTGCATAAGACGCAAGCACGAGTTACAGTTCGCAGATCTCGCGGAATTGACTATTCACGTTTGTCACAGTAATCAATTGACTAACGTAATTAGTCAGTTCATCGAGATCAGCGTTACTACAGTTAGTTAGTACGGCGCCCGTTGGCAGTACTTACTGTTAGGGAATACGGTCTCTTTTACTCCTAACCTCCCGCGTCTACGAAACAATTCAGTGACCGCGATTGTATACTCTGTGTCGGTGCCTTTGATCTTTATGGAAACCGTCTGCTATGTTGTTGGTTGTGCAAGCGCGCTTAAATATAAACAAACAAAACTGCTTAACAAGCATTCTTACAAATATGTGTGACAAATGTATAAGAATACTTAAATAGAAAAAAATTTGCTATTTACAATTGATATATATATTTTATTTCATATTAAATATAATTATAATATACCTTTATTAATGTTATTATAAATAAAAACAAGAAATATAAATAAAATATTAAAAACCAAAATAATTTAATACATTTTAAGTATACAATACTCATGTCAATTACATAAAATAAAAAATTTATTGATACTGATAGCCAAGCATGTTTTGCAAATTGATGTAACTTAATGCTGAGCTGAAGTTCTAAAGTAGTTGCTGTGTATTTGCTAAAAACATGATGCATAGTCATACGTAATCGACAACACGAAGGCAAATTTGAGACATTTTGTTTCAGCAGATTCAGAGCAAACGAAGAGCAACTATTGCTCACTACGTTGTCAACAAAATGACTTTTATTTATAGAAAACTCTTTGCTTTGTTATTCGTTTTCGGCAACATAAGAGCAACATGACGGTAACAAAACAAAACACCGATGTTTGTACTTCTGTCGTATGGTTAGTAAAAACTGTTGACATATATTTATTCTATGTTGTAGCCCATTAAATGTCGAAAACGAATGACCGTCTTTTAGACTAAGTAGACAAAAATAATTATATTTTAGTAAGGAACAAGTGGTCTCGCGGACTGAGTGCAGGGATTGCAAATATGAAGGTCTCGAGTTCAAATCCCATCCATCACTTTAGGATTTTTTCCGGGTCCGGTACCTTTGATCGAGTTAATCAGTTGATCGGCGAACTACATCAGATCTCCAAAAATTAATTTNAGTGAAATCTCGAATTAATTCCCCTTTCACAAAGCGATGTTGTCAATGAATATATATTTGTCCGTTTTCGATATATTGTATTTTTGCTGAAATTTATGACATGTGTTGTTGGCAACTTGTCATGTTGCTCTTTATGTTAGTGATAAACCGTTGACAGCAAATACACAGCAAATTGTCGGCAACACATGTTGAATACGTGTCATGTCAAACCAAAGACAAATGCCTGACTTACCTTGTTCTAAATTTGCTGAAAACTCAAGCGTTTTGTTTTCGGCAACATGACAGCAAAAACACAGACAGGTGGCTATCAAGGGTATAGGTGACGTTGTAAATATTTGAAAGAAGATGATTCACAACTATTACTTTTCTTTTTAATATCAATAAAATATCTGATAAAAGCACTTTGCGCCAATACGTGCAACAGACAGCAACACGTATGGTTTGGTTTGATTTCGTGCTCTTATGGCTTCGTGGACTTCGATGAAACACGTTTGATTGACATATAACTGCTAGTTGGTGTACTGTAATAAAGATCTGCAGCGCCTCCATTTCTTAACACACACAAAAATAGGTCATTTTGAACATTTCATAGTGGCTACAAGACACAATTAATATATAATTAAGTTTTATAAAATATACGACAAAAACAAAAACATCATTATTTTTTTCTATTACCATTATGTTGTTCTTATGTTGTCAAAAACGAGTTATAAAGCAAAGAGTTTTCCATGAATAGAAGTCATTTTGTTGACAACGTAATGAGCAACAGTTGCTCTCTGTTTACTCTGAATCTGCTGACACAAATTGCCTCAAATTTGCTTTTGTGTTGTTGGTTACGTATGACTTGCATTACGTTTTCAGCAAATATACAGCAACTAGTCAAAAATTTCTGCTCAGCATTAAGTTACATGATTTTATAAAACATGCTTGGCTAGGGACGTTTCGCTATCAATACGTACGGCCGTACAGGTATTTGGATTTTTATTTGAATATAACTTCCTGCAAAATGTGAAGTTAAAAATAATATCATATATTTCACAATATTTAATCGAAGGTCTATTACACACAGGATGTAGATGTTACTGTAATTATGCTTTATTATTAAAATACACGCTAATCAAATAATATATTTAGTTTATATGAGATACTAATATTTAAAAAAATATGAATTCATGTCAAAGTAGACGCCGGAAGTCTTTTTTACAATTAGGGCCACAGAGGCGATCAAGTGTTTTGTTGCAAATAAGGCGATTTTATCAAAAAAGATGTTACGATGAACAGCAGCGTAAGTCCGAAGAACAATTAATGCTATCGAAAGATATGACGGACAGAGATAATTTTGCTAATAATGAAACAGTGTTTTCTATCGAGTTAAATATGAATGAAAATATTTCTGATGACTTGATGCATGTCGAAAGTGAACAAAATCTTGAAGTCAATGATATATTAGTCGTAGATAATGATTGTAGTAGTACAATCAGTAATGATGTAAATTTAGACATTGTCAATCGGGAAGTTCAAGAATCTGTAGTCAGCGTTCATAAAATGTAATCTGACCCATACACAGGGAAATATAATCTTAAATACATTACAATCACATGAATGCCATATGTTTCTACCAAAAGATACAAGATCATTACTTAACACACCACGTGACAAAATTACAATTCGTTCAATTTACCCAGGACAATATCTTCATACTGGTTTCGAGAAAGGTATTAATAACATTTTGAAAGAAACTTCACTAAATGAGATTCCTTCCGTTCTTGAAATAGACTGGAGTACTGATGGCGCGAAATTCAACAAAAGTGGGACAATGCAAATTTGGCCGATTCAAATTTCAATAAGCAATATAAGTAATAGCAAACCTGAAGTAGTAGGTATTTATATGGGGAATAAAAAGTCAAGTGACATTAACTTATTTATGGATGAATTTGTAACTGATGTATTGCAAGTTCTTGAAGGAGGCGGTATAACATTTAGTCATCAACAAATCCCTATTACACTGAGAGCATTTATCGCAGATGCTCCAGCTCGTTTTTGGTTATTAAACCATTATGGACACATCGAGTCATGCATGTGGATAATGTAAAGTTGTCTGTATACGATATGAGCAACAAATGATCTTTTTAGGTACAAATCATCGTTTAAGAACCGATGAAGAGTACATTCAAATGACAGACAACAATCATCAAGGGGACAAGCTCTTTATCCAAATTACCTATAAGAATAGTAACACAAGTTTCCGTTGACTATATGCACTTAGTGTATATAAGAGTCGTGTAGAAATGGTTAATTGCATGAATTACGAGCAAATATGGTAAAAAGACTAAATTATCAGGCCGAAACCTAGATATAGTATCAAAACGGCTTGAACTTTTTTTCCATTATTGTTCAAGGGATTTCGCCAGAAAACCTAGGTTATTGAGCAATTATTAAAATTATAAAGCCACAGAAGGACGACACTTTATTTTATATACTTGGCCTACAGTAATGTTTGGCATGGAAAAACAAACGTATATTCATTTCTTATTTCTTTATACAGCAATTCGTACGCTTTGCAGTAACACATTTTCGAATATGTCTATGTCTTACAGCGTGCAGAAGTAGCACTTAAAAAATTTGTTGAAAAATGTCAAGCTTTCTATAAACTTTCTTTTATGTCATACAATGTACATGCTTTGCTACACTTAGTGACAGATGTCAAACGCTTTGGTCCGCTAGACAGTTTTTCCGCTTTTGAGTATGAAAATAATATTCAATTATTCAGACGCATGTTTAGAAAATCCTATCAGGCTTTACAGCAATTTGCTCTCAGACGGGAAGAACTAAATAATCATGAGCAGAAAGAGCTTTGTTCCGCACACAACAGTACAACAGGTATACAAATATTTGACAGGCATAGCGAGGGTCCTCTCCCATTAAGATTTTTTTCTAAACATTATCACCAGTACAAAGATACAAACCAAAAGTACGTTTTTTAATGTTACTTCACTTGGCAACAAATGTTGTATTTTAAAAGACTCTTCAGTATGTGTCATCGAAAACATACTAGAAATAAATAAAACATACCATTCTGTGGTAAAAAAATTCGACATTGTGGAAAATTTTTATGATGTGGGTATTTCATTATTATCATTAGATATTTACAAATGCTCTGCGTTATTAAGCGATTTTTATGTAATACCTATTACTAATGTGCAAGCAAAATGTTACATGATGTTATATTGAAAAGCCATTGATGACGACAGCTCTAATTCCAGTAGTGATTTTGAAACTGATAAACTAGTTGTTGATGAATACATTATATCAGTTCTTTTATAGAAACTACACCTACAGTAACAAAGAAACACTGAAGGAGATATCAAAAATAAAAAGGCAAAAACATGAATAAAACCATGAATTAAATAAATGTTATGTATAAATAAATAAATACAATTAAACAAGTGTAAGGCTAATATTACATTTCTGTATTTTTGTCGTACAACAAACATTTTACGTTAAGTGACTATTAGATAGGAATTTACAGAGAACTCTATAAGAATAAAATCTTTATCATAAGAAAAACAAGTTAATAAAACTTTTGTCATAAGAAAAAAACGCAGAAATGTAAACAAATTTAAAATTAAATATATACAAACTTAACTAAGATACGTTTATTAATACATTGGTCAAGCGTATAAATTATATTATATCACTAATCCTGTGAACGCGATTTTAAAAAAATTGTTTGAAATAACAAGAATCTGTCATAAATAGATTTCATACCTCATCAATGCAGAGATAATTCCTTTAAAAATGAGTAATATTTGTACGTAGCAAAACGTTTGATAGCTGATGAGAGCAGAAGAAATCGCTATTAAAAAGGGTGATAAAAATGTTTATTAGGGCATTCAAATGAAATTTTATGCATGGGGTTTAATATAATCTAATCCTAACTTCTTTAAATTTTTTTATTACAGTTTTATTGTCGTATATTTAAAGGTACTAAGATTCATTAAAAAATGAATAATCAACGCAAAACTTACATCGTAAACAAGTATTCTTTGGCAAAGCTAGAGTTGCTAAAGTTCAGAAATTGAAACAATTTTGCTTTAATCAGTAAGTACTGTTAATATTATAAACTATCTTTTATTAATATAAAAATTTATTACAAATATTAAAAAAAGTAGTAATAAAAAAAATTTGTGGTAATAAAACAAAATATTGAATTTTAGAAAAGTTCAGCGTCCTACAAGGAATGTTAAAAAACCAAAGAGATATGTGACGACTTCAAGTCAGAATGAAGCATCGCCAGTAAAAAAAAAAACGTAGAAAAGTCAATTAATCTTGATAAAGATGTCGATGAAATTTGCAATACTCCAAACAACACTTCTACAGCGATTCTTTCAAGTCAGGAATCAGGAAAAAGCATCTCAACTCCTTTATTGATTAGAAACGACGTAGCAGTTACGCATGAGAAAGTTGCGGTTGACCGTAGTTATACAAAACTGATATCAGCATCTTCAGCCCCTATTACGCGTGTCGATGGTATGTCACTTAATATTCGAAATATGAAATGTAATATGTCTGTATGATTTAACATAAAAACATCTCAATATGCTCCCTGACAAAAATAAGAAGTTTTACAGAGCGTTGATAACCGTTTAATGAGAATTTTCTGAGAGTTTATACGCTTTCAAACTTTATAAGAATGCTTATATAACGCCAAAAGGTTTGAACTCTTTTGGAACGCTTATCAAACGCTATATATAATGTTTTGTAAAAGTTCTGCAATGTTCTGCTGAACTAACGCTTTTCACAATATGCTTAGTAAATACTGATCAATCTTCTACAGAGAGTTTGCTGGCAGGCTTTTCGAACGGTTTGCAAATGGCTTTTATAAGGAATTAAAAAGGTTGAAATTTACTCATTAGAAATCAATTAATTTATTATACTCAGNTTATTATATAAAAATAAGATTTTTTACATATATTACATATATATTTAATCTAGTAAATTATGTAATTCTAGCAAAATTAATTTTATGTAATAGTTTTATGGAATTTATTATATAATATATTAAGTAATATATAATATATACTATTTATAATATATAATATATGAAAGTACATAAAACTTTTACATAAAATTAATCTCGATGACAATCAAAAGACAATCCACACACAAAGGTATGATTAGATAAATTCATCACAACACAAAGTTGTTTAATGAAAAACAGTTAAATGCATAGCATTTTATTAAGTTTTTTAATTTTGCAGATATATCTTAGAGTCACGTAATCATTTTGCAGTAAGTAACGTTTAGAGCATTTAACTATTTGTACAAGAAGTAAAATTTCCCCCAATGATGACAAGGCAATGTATTTTTTGTTAACAACTTTCCCATCTTTTAGGATAGCATAAGACTCATTATTCTTCTTTTTATCAACATATTGGGAAGTAGTATACCTTATTNCATTGTACAATAATCTATGATAAAAAATAAAATCCTTGATGTTTAAATTTCCAAACCGAATAAAACACTGTTCTTCTTCAGGTAAAATTGAAACATTACGCTGTCCTCTCCCTAAGAGAAGTGCTCCATCAGAACGTACAAAATATCTAAGCTTCTTATTCAAAATCTTTTCTGAGAAATTAATAGTGCTTTTAGATGGTACAAGTTCTTCACATAGAATAGATAGTGAATTAAACATAAGAAACTTGCGAGCAACTTATGAAATAACGGACTCTTATACAGTTGTAATAAATGTCTATTTTGTCCTTCATAACAAAATGCATTGTGTGTCCACAAGGGACNCCAATTTATGACACATTTACACACATGAGTAAGAAGATAAAGATTGTAGATTGTATGTTTAGGTTTAAAATATTTTTGAAAGTAATAACAGTACAGAAGGAAGAGGTTGCGTGCTTCTTCAATTTCAGCTCGAGATACAGATTGTTGAAGAAGAGTATTAGGTGCTTGGGAGAGCATAGCAAGATGAGTCAAATATTTGTCTTTAAGCAGGCCTTGCAAGCATGGTATGCAATAAAACAAAAGCCAAGATCTCCATTCTGAAGCTTTCCACTTGGAACAGTGTTCGATTGAACGAGGACTTCTAGTTATTCCTGTTGGAGGTCGTATCCTGAGAAGACGACTATCTATTGTGTCAGTCAAATTCTTTAAAGCGATATTATCTGTCATATTTATCCAACATTTCTTTTTAGTAGAACCAAACAGATATTCCACATGAATTTTTGTCACACCCAAGAGAATAGCGTGCATATAATCGACAACAAAACCCCAAATCAAATCAAAATAGAGTAGATTCATTAAAATAGATGGACCCTTGACACCTTTGTAATGTTGCTTATTTATGTATAGTTCATCTTTTTTTTCATAAGCGCTCTTTGCATCCTGATAAGTAGATTCTGCTGTTCTTTCATCTACTTTCTTAGAGAAGTCATTAAAGCACCTTGATCTTGGGCCTGTTTTTTCTTGCTTTTCATAACAGAACGTGCAGCCATAAAATGCATGGAAAGATTGCATATTGAGAAGTTGCTATCGTGCAACAGAATCAGTTACAGCACATAGAAGAATAACCTTACTAACAACTTCTTTTCCTTCGTAAATCCAAGAAAAACCTTCAGAGGAGAGTTTATTTACTTCTGTAACAAAGGGTTGAAAAAAAGTTAAGTAATTCGAATCCTTAGGTCCAACATATAGCCCAGCAAGAAGCATATATTTGCTGCGGTCTTTAAATGGGAATTTATTAATAGTTACATAAATAGGCCATAATGATTTACCAGTCGACTTTCCAGTTGATATACCATCCGTACAAAACGAAAATGAAAAATTTAAAGGGGAAGAAAGTATTCCTCCAAGACCACAGTGCTTTTTGTACTGCACTCCATCATATATATCTTCAAAAGCATCAAGATGCTCCTTCTTACGAGTAAATTTATGGGTTAGCAGTGAAGCTGCTATACGTGAATCACTCACTAATTTCTGCAACTGCGACTCTAGTGATATAGACAGGAAAAAGTTTGACGGATTAGACACATCAACATCACTAACACAATAAGAACAAAACACAGGTTCTGGCAAACAACTCTATTCTCCTATATATACTTTACATGACGGACAATAGATGTGATAAGATACGCTTTCTTTTTCTTTCTCTATATATTGAAAGTACTTGTACTTTGTTTGTGGAATATCTTTCTTACCATATATTAAATTGATCATTTGCAGAATGTCAATCTGTGTTTTCCATGTTAAATTATGCTCCACACCTAACACAAGGCACATGAAGATAACATCACTAATTCTAGTACTTGTACAATTACACAATACTTCAGACAGTCCTTTCTTTATCTGCATACTGCTGTGATCGACAGAATCTGATGAAGTATTGTTAGAAAAAGAATCTTTCTTTTGATGACATAAATCTTGAATCTCTTTCTGATGATGAGATAAACTTATATGATGAATTTAAAGCAATCTCTCTAATCTAATAAATATATAATCGGTCATGAGAGCCGTTCGCTAGGTGTTGTGCGGAAATTATACATGTATATATAGTCCAGTCAATAAGGAAAATTTCATGCAAAAATGTTTAACTGAAATCCGATTACATTACCTTGTAGTGTGCGCTTCACTGATGAACCCCTATAGTCGTGCAACCAAAATTTTTTGTCAGCACTTGTTATAAATGATGATTGAAAGTGCTGAAAATGGGTTTTTTG
>NW_018021771.1:0-19037 GCF_002006095.1 Pseudomyrmex gracilis
ATATATATATATATATATATATATATACAGGGTGTCCCAGAATTGGTTTAACATCTCTTGTAGACAGGTAGAAGAATAAAACTGAAAAGGAGAATAAAACTGAGGTGAAAAGTTTTATACCATTTTGCTAGATTTGCAATAGTTACCGAGATTTTAATTACCAAAGATCCGCGAATAAGCGTGCATCGGGCTGTCTTACGCGCGTAGGACAGCCCGGCGCGCTTTACACAATACATTTTAATATGTATATGTCATAGCAGAGAGAAGCCTGAGAGCGGCCACGGCCATAAGAGTTTCTGTCATAGCTTTTCGTGGACATGGTTCTATTCCGTGCTAAGTTTGTGGACATGGTTCTATTCCGTGCTATGAAAACACCGACGTGGTGGGGATACGCAGACAAGCGAGACCGATGACCGTGTGCGCTCGTGGAAGTGTGCAGACATATTATGTTGATATATGACGACGGTTCTCGCTTGTGTGCGTATCCCCACCACGTCGGTGTTTTCATAGCATGGAATAGAACCATGTCCACAAACTTAGCACGGAATAGAACCATGTCCACGAAAAGCTATGACAGAAACTCTTATGGCCGTGGCCGCTCTCAGGCTTCTCTCTGGTCATAGTATATGCTGTTATATTAGCTCCTCGATTCGTGCTGAGACTGCGCAACAAGCAACATCGTTTCTGCTGTGCTGTTCCATTCCTTTATCCATCCTGTTAGTCCTGAACCTAACGTAGTGGGTAAAAATCGTACATTAGGATCGTTTAGATAGAGTAATCTATCCTGCGGCTTGTCTGTACGTGCAAACTGTCGTTTTCACGACAAAGACTGTGGGTGTCGGTTGGCCGCGTTGGTGGCTTCTCGACGCCATATTGAAAAAGTCTTTTGTTTTTGTAACTGCCGGTGTCCGGGCGGTAGACTTCAGTTAGTGTATAACGTGTTCTGTACCCGGCGTTTCCGGTTCTTTAACTGTTTGTATTGGTTTGTAGTTTTTCGTCGTCCTGTTTGGTTACGACTTTTGTTAGATTGTACAAGTTGCGGTGGTAAGTGGGGTCATGTCCCAAAAGACGCAACTAGAAGCTGACGTTGAAATGCTTGAGAACGGTGGCTCTTCCCCCGGCGGACTTCCGTGCCCGGTCACCGATGAGTGTTCCTCTCGTGACGGGAAGGGAGGTAAAGCTACGGGGGGGATGTCAGTCGTGGATGACATAGCTCGTAAGGTGGGGTTAGGTTGTGACCGGTGTTAATACTGAATTTGGTCGGGTACTCACGTATAACGCCCTTCTGCACGGTCGCCAGGTAATTTTCCCTCCAATTACCAAGGTATTAATGCTTCGCTTCTTTTTCAGGAACCTCAGGACATCTACTAATTGGAACAACGTCTCCAGGATGTCAGGAACGGCACAGGTAAGTACACACTTATCACGCAGTTTATTTGTTTTAAGTAAAATAACTTTGTCTTTATTATATCACTATTAATACTGTCTTTACATAATAACATACATATATGGTTATCTTCCTTAACTTATTGAGTGTACAACGATCTTTCTCTACTCAATGTTCACGACGCATCCGCACGCAATGAGTATCGTTCTATCACTCTTTACTGATTGATTCTCGCGATGCATTCGCACGCTATCAACCTCGTTCTCTGACTGTTTATACTCGTCTTTACACTAAACACATAAATGTGAACAACTTTTCTTTTTCTTAATGAGTGTATAACGATTTTTCTCTACTCAATATTCGCGACGCATCCGCACGCTATGAGCATCGTTCTACGACTCTCTATTGAGTGTTCCGCAGATTTTTCTCGTTCAAAGCCACGGTGCATCCGTCCGTGCTGAACTCTGCGATACGACTGACTTCCTTCGTGGCGCTGCGCGCCTTCTTCTCCAAGCTTCTACTCCGCCGCCGCGAAGTAGCGCCCCACGCGCATGCGCAGTTCCCCTGGCTATGATCTCAACTTTGGACATAAGGGCTGTCGCTTGGTGTGTGTGTTGTGTGTGTCACTGTTGTATGTGTGGTGTGTGTGTGTTCTCTTAAACCTGTGTTCGAGTGTATATGTAGTGTAATTTAAACATGTGAATTAAGTGATGAAATTTGGTATGTGTGACATGTGAGTGCCAACCAATCTTATGGTGTGTGATTTTTTCCCTATGTGTGTGTTTGAGTGTACGTGTGGTATGGACCAAAAGTTACGACTTAAGGCCCCTAACTGCGTGTGTGTGACTTGTATGTGTTACCCAATTGTCTGATGTGTGTATGGTCCCTTAAGTGTGTGTTTGAGTGTATATGTGTTATGTGTGAAAAGTTCGACTTAAGGGCTATTATTGTGTACGTATGTTATGTGAGTGACGTATGTGTGTTTGTGCTGTCCTTTTTCCCTTATCCTCAAAGTTTGGATCCATACAGACAAAACCTTTCAACTAACGCAAACTAACGCTCCGCTTTGTCTTTGCTTACAAGGTTAGCGTACCCGCTTTACGAAAAACAAAACTAAAAGTACACAAAATAAACAAAACTAATAACCAATACAAACAAACGACACAGGCCGCAACCCTGTGCTTACACTTCTCCGCTTAACTCAGCCATACAAAATAAAACAAGACAACTTGGTTACATAAACTAAAAAACATAAAACAAACGAAGCACCATAAAATAAAACAAAAAGTTCGTTTGTTCACGACGGGTAACGCTTCGCTCCGTTTCGCACTCCTCCTTCAAGTTTCTTCTCATCCTTCGTGGACTCCTTCCTCGGTATTACAGCTAAATTGGTGTTCCCTGGAGTCCAGGTCACAAGGTAACCCTGGGAAAAAGGGTGGTAAGAGAGAGTTCGCGGTGGGAGAGAGCTCTCACCTTGAGGGGAGACACCTCCTCCCTAAGAGGAAGTCGTCGGCCCTTTTGGACACCCAGAGACAGCTGTTGAACAACAGGTATTTCCCGGAGTCGAGGGGCCCTTTCTTAGTACACATAGAGACGTGTAGGCCGCGTGATTCTTCCCCGGAGGGACCTAGTTCTGGCTTGTTGTCAGGTAAAAAAACGTCGTCGTTAAGTGTGATTGGACTAGGTAAGAGGCTGAGTCGCCTTATGGCAAAACAGTTTGAGCATGCGTTTGACCTTAGACTTATTGGTAGAAACAAGTACTCAGTGTGTTTTCCTACAGGTAGCTGTGCTAACGAGTTTGTTGACCGGTTTGGAGGTGTGTCCGGCTGGATCACGGAGTCAAAGTCGTGGACAGCCCACGTCCCTTCGTTCAAGGTTGTGCGCCAGTTTGTCCTTAGAGGAGTTGACGAGGAGGACACTGCAGACGATCTTATCTCTGGCCTAAAACCTCTCCCCGAGTGGACGAGTGAGTGGACTTCCCCGTTTGAGGCTGTGCGGATTACCCGCAGGACCGGGGGAGGGGGCGACATAACTCCAGTCTATGTGAGTACTAACCAGTTCATCTTAAGGTTCTGTACACCTAACGTTCCTAGTTCCTGCCTGTATTATGGCAAAAGGCTTTCGTTAGTACCGTATATTTACAAGGTTAGGAGGTGTGACTTCTGCCAGCGGTTTGGCCATACCGTGCATTCGTGCAAACAGTCTTCTGAAGAGAGCAAACGTGTTTGTGAAAAGTGTGGCAAGAGTGGCCACCACAAGTCTTCTTGTACCGCAACCCGGGATGAATGCATTAATTGTATCAGGTCAAAGCTAAGTAGTATTTCCCACCAAGCATCTGCGCTTGAATGTGCTGCCTCTAAAAGGCAACGCGAGATAAATAAGATTATGGCTCAACGCGATCTCTCCTTCAGAGATGCGGCTGGGCTGTACAATGGAGGTGGGGTGCAGGTTCCAGATGGAAGGAACCCCCGTCGCGGTTCTACTGTACCGCTCCCTTCTTTGGCGGAGTTCTGGCCGACCTTTGTGGGTGAAAAACCTTTCCGGTTCTCTGCGAGCGGTCCGCCCTTGCAGGCTTCGTCGGATGCGGAGGTGGCAGGCGTAAGGGCTGTTCCTCCCCCTGTTGGCCCCAGTAGTAGTAGAAACAGTGAGGTCCGTCTGAGCAAGTCGAACCAAGTGTCTTCTCACCGTATATATATAGTTACACTCAATCAAAAAACAGACTAAAACTTCCCTCTCTGGTTAACACCAGTTCGTTTGAAGAAAATGTAAAAAGTATCCTGAACAAGTACAAAGACAGTTCAAAACCCTTCGATTTCACTAAGCTCAGGCAAAGTGACATGCAAAGTATTATAAAGGAAGTGGTATCTTCCCTCTCCGATAATTTAACAAAAATATAGAAGTAAAGTTCAATCGCTGAAATGACAACCCCGAACTCAGTTACTGTCGTATAGTGGAACTGTCGGTCTCTGGTACGCAACCTGGATGCCGCCAAAATTCTGCTCCAAGACACGGGAGCTGAAGTGGCTGCCTTCTGCGAAACACATCTTGACGACAAGTCTGTCGTGACGTTTGCTAATCACGAAGTCATCTCTCGTGACCGTAACAGACGGGGAGGTGGTGTCGCAATCGTTGTTGCAAAACACATAAGGTTCCGTTTGCTGGACATTCCAGACCTCTGTAAAGTCTGCCATCAGAACTCTGTGGAACTGGTAACTCTTCAACTTCTTTTCCCTAAAGGAAAGTCCCTGTTTATCTTCTCTGTGTATAGTCCCCCTCGCAGCTCTTCTAGCTACACGGATCCAGATTTCTGGTCCTTCTTCTTCCGGACCTGTTCTGGGTTTCAACCTGTGGTGGTCTGCGGTGACTTTAACGGAAAGAGTCCGTTGTGGGGTGGCACTCACACCTCTGTTAATGTCGAAGGGAAGAAAATAGAGAGAGCAGTTACTAGCTACTCTCTCTTTAAAGTACTAAACGATGGAAGTTATACCTGGTGCTCGGCAGATCTCTCTAGCCGCTCTTCACTGGATCTAACTGTAGTTTCTCAGGACCTTGCCGCACAGTGTTCCTGGGAAGTGTGTGACTTTCTTTATGGTAGTGACCACTTCCCTGTTGTCACCAGGGTACGCGATCGGTTCTCAGGTCGAATGGCTTGCCGTCCGTACTACTCTGTTGGCAGAGTTGACTGGGAACTCTTTAGATCACACTGTGTGACACAAATTCTCTCTCTCCCTCGTCTAGACACTTCTGATAAGAAAGACGTTAGCCTTGTCTACTCTAGTCTTGTTGAATTAATAGAAAGTGCGTTGTTACAGGCAGGGGCTTTGAAGGTCAGTAAGCAAAATGCCTCTAGGAAACCCCCTTCCCCTTGGTGGGACGCTTCGTGTGCCGAGGAACACAAGAGAAAGAAGGAAGCTTGTAAACAGTTTCTAGCTCGACCTAACAAAGAAAATCTTGAGAATTATAGTAAGGTCTCAAAGGAAACTTACAGATTCTTCAGGAAAAAGAAAAGGACTGCCTTTCGTAAGTTTTGTGAGTCTTTCCGTGCTACTTCGGACGTAAGCTCTGTCCGGAGTGTCGTCAAGGCTTTCTCAGGTGCTCGCAGTAAGTCCAGGTATGCAGGTAACAGAAATTGCCTGGACCAGGATGGGCTTTGTCAAGCGTTGGAAAAGATAGCTCCGTTGTGCCCAGCCGCCACCTCCGGGGGTGACGAGGTACTCCGGGAGATGAGTAGTTTTGATTCAACACTGGACAACTCGTTCATGGATGGCCCGATATCCCAGGACGAGTACGCCTCCACGGTAAGGTCCCTGAAGGTACGTTCGGCCCCTGGCCCTGACTTAGTAACTAATCACATCATTACCCAGTTCCCCTCTGAGTTACACCTATACGTTTTGGAGTTATATAATTGGATGTACTCACAGGAGGTATATCCGGACCAGTGGAAACAGTACTTTGTCGTACTTATACCAAAGCCGGGTCGCGGTGGAGCGTACAGACCCATCTCGTTAGCTAACAACCTGTTAAAGATACTGGAAAAAATAGGAGACTCGAGTGGGGTGGGCAGAAAACAACAAAATCTTTTCTCCCCATCAGTTCGGGTTTAGACGGGGTATGTCCTGTACGGACAACCTCTCAATGTTCGTATCCAAAGTTAAACTTGCTAACAACAGTCGTAAGATCACTGGTGCGGTCTTCTTAGACGTTGAAGGCGCATTTGACAATGTGGTCCCTGAGATCCTTTTGTCAATGCTGCCGAGGCTCGGAGTGACCCCCAGGGCGGTTGCGTTTGTCGCGTCTGTTGTCAGTTTTAGAGATTTGAAAGCGTATGCTTCGAGTGTTTTTGTTCAACACAGGTCTACCACTCGAGGCCTTCCTCAAGGTTCGGTATTAAGCCCGCTGCTGTTTAACTTGTACGTGTCCCGTGTTCAGTCGAGTCTACCTCCCGAGGTTGAGTCTCTTTTGTATGCGGACGATCTGGTTGTGTATAGCTCAGGTCAGTCTGTTACAGAGATCTCCCACCGGCTCAATCTGGCCCTGTCAAACGTCCACGGTCATCTGTCCTCACTGGGCCTTGGTGTATCTTCTAGCAAGTCGGTAGCCACTTTCTATTCCTTAAATTCCTTAAGAAATACCAAGTGGCTAATCAAAAAACATAATATCAAAATCCAAGTAAACCAGCTACCAGTGAGGATGAAGTGGAACGTAAAGTTTCTAGGTGTATATATTGATTATAAACTTAGTTGGAAAAAACATGTAGCTGAAACCCGTAAAAAGGTTCTTCCTAGAGTTAACATACTGAAGGCAATTGCAGGAATAAAGTGGGGGACACCCTACGGTGTTGATGACTGCGTATAGGGGACTGGTAAGGTCAGTCCTGGAGTGGGGGTGTCAAGTCACCTTCCTTCTCGGTAAACAAGAAATACAAGTGTTAGAAAAACTACAGTACGCGTGCATTAGAGTCGCGTGTGGTCTTATGCGCACTACTCCTACTAATGTGCTGTTAGACTTAGTGTGTGAACAACCTTTGACGTACAGACACAAGTACCTACTTAGTAAGTATATTTGCAGGGTCTCTGCGAGGACTAACCACCCTGGACTGCGTTCGAAAACGTCCCTTGTCAGATGTGAGTGAAGTGACTTGAGTATGCAATGGTGGGGGTAATTGGGTACTCAGAGGACTATTAGTTTTTGAACGATGTCTAAAGGTCATTCTACAATGAGTTGAAAATGTCCTGTTGTCAGTTGCAAAAAGTAGCAATTACGAAAAGAAAAGTATTATTTCTGGTTGCGCTTTGTCGTTGCGGTTGCTAAAAGAGAGTCGGTCAACTTTTAACTTTTGTCAACAGCAACTGGCAATCGCAGCACGTAAAATAATACTTTTTCCCTAATAGTTGCAGCTGACGACGGGACATTTTCAACTCATTGTAGAATGGCCCTAAGTCAAACAGCGTCGTGTGTCGTGTCCATAAACTTATATATAAATAGACCCAGCGTTCTGTGAGAGGAGGTGTCCGCGTCTTCTAAAGGACAGAACGATATGCAGTAAGAGTGCCGTCCGTTTGACCACGGTACGATTGAACACAGTACGATTGACCACAGTACGAGTGGACACCGCAAGATTAGCATACTGTACGTTTGACCACGGTACAATTGACCACAGTACGATTGACCACACGGTACAATTGGACACCGCAAGATAAGCATACTGTACAGTCGGCGTCAATGAATCGTTTCGTGGATTCGGAAAGCTAGGGGTAAGAGGGACGGTATTTCCTAGCAGTAAATACTGTAATTGGTCAATTCATCGAAATCTGCTACAGTTAGTTAGTGCGGCGCCCATTGGTAGTACTTACTCCTAGGGAATACCGTCTCTCTTACCCCCTAGTTCCCGAGACTACGAAACGATTCATTGACGCCGACTGTACGATTGACCACGATACGATTGCCCACAGTACGATTGACCACGGTACAATTGATTACAATCGTACACGTGTGGGCGAAAGAAGAGCCCCTCCCCCTGCACCCCCTTCCCAAAAAACTCTAACCCAACCCAACCTTTGTTACTATCATTATTAATTGTCACGATACACATTGTCAATTGTACTGTATCCTATCGTACCGTGGTCAATCGTACAGTATGCTAATCTTGCGGTGTTCAATCGTACCGTGGTCAAACGGAATACGCCCATGCAGTAAGGTGCTGTCTCCGTCACTCTGCCGGTCTGGAGAGGATAGCGTTGAAGGGAAGCGAACTTAAAGGCGCACGCACCGCGCTTACACGTGTAATATTGGCTACGTTCGGAAACATGATTTGTGTCATTTACAGAAAATATCTTATTGCTGCATTTGCAAATCGTATTCTGGCTCTCATGCAGATATTACATTTACTACGTACGTAAATAACTTTGAATTGCAGTAAAAATAGTTTACATCTAACCTACAATTTATATATAATAATAGAAACTTTTTTTCAAGCATACCACAGTCAGAAAAATTTCGAGTAAAATGGATTGCTGTAATCGGAAAGCATGTATATGATTACAGCAAAGTATGCAGTGATCATTTTAAACCAAATGATTTTCAGTACAAAACTAATACTTACCCACTTTATCCCACAAAAGCAGATATCCATTCTCCGTAATTGCTATCTTATTCTGATCTTTAATAATCAGATATCTCGCTAACTCAATTTTGATGTCAGACGACATTTTACTTCCCGCCAAACAATTACCTTTTTTTCCCTATGTAGCGAGGAAGGGAAAAATAGGCACACTCAAAGTAGGTCAAATGTGTTTTCGAACGCAACAATCGAGAGTTCACGGAGAGTTCTCAAAATGTTTTCGGACGATTCTCGGAAGATTAAAGGCACTCGAGAAATGTTTTCGAACGCAGTCCTGTAGGGCAACTGGTCAGTGAGAATTGTGAGGATTGGGCTCCAATTTGCGTGGGAATCCGGTTTGGTCTCTTAGAAGTAGGTAAACAGCTGTCACAGGTCGTGAAGAATGTGGTAAGGTATACGTTGCCGGGCAGCTTGGCCCTCCCGTTTGGGGTAAGTTATCGAAGATGTTGTGTAGATACTGAGGTAGGGTATCGGCTTAGAGAGGCAGTGGACCCTCAGAGTATGTTATTGTAAGTTATCTGTCGGAGGTTGGTCCTACTCGCGTGCTTTTTACAGATGGATCACTGGTCCGTTCTAGAGATGATGTCTTCTCAGCTGCCGTAGGGTTTGCTGTTGTGTCTGAGGACCCGGTCTTGGTTCACCAGGAACGGATCGACTCCTCCTCTACCGTTTTTGGTGCAGAGGCGATGGGGGTGTTATGCGCTTTGGACTACGTCGACGAGTTTAATTTTCCGTCGCTAATGGTTGCCTCAGACTCGTTGTCTGTACTACGTTGCTTAGAGTCACCGGACCCTAAAGGGGGTCATAGTTTGACAGTGTACAAAATAAAAGAGATGGATGTTAAGTTGGAACGCAAGGGTGTCCGAGTTAGGTATGTCTGGGTACCCGGTCATGTTGGCAAACACGGCAATGAACTTGCCGACTCTTATGCAAAACAAGCCTTGTCTCTTCCTGAGCCAGCTGAAAAACAGAAGGTCTCTTTCCTCTTCCCTTCTGTCAGGTTGGCTATCCTGCGGAAGTCTAGAGAACATCTCCTCAGTGTGTCACGCAGTAAAGGTGGTCGTTATTTTAGGTATATCCCGGAACCGCTGGGTAAACCTTGGTACACTAACGGCCGATTTCTTCATACCTCTCGATAGAGGATAAATATATATTTATCCTCTGGATAAATTCCTCTGAGAACCAATAAGGAGAACCAATTTTGGGAGATATCTTCTAGATAAAGTTATCGAAAACTTATCTAGAAGTGAAAAAATTGGCTGTAAGACTAAGGGCGATGTCCCATTGAGCGGAAATATATAGCGGAACGGAATGTGCGGAACCAGCTCGACCAATCATAGCCATTCCGTTTTCTTTCCTTCGCTTTTTCTATGGTTACAATTGGTCGAGCTGGTTCCGCACATTCCGTTCCGCTATAGATTTCCGCTCAATGGGACATCGCCCTAAGAAAGGGAAGTTTCTCCCTAGACAACTAATCTCTCTTATCTCTAGAATTCGAACACACCATACAGCAGTAAATAGTCACCTGTTTGAAAAAAATATTGTTGGTAGTGCGGGCTGCCAGTGCGGTCACTCGATACAAGACATTAATCATGTCTTTTTCCAGTGTCCAAGTAACAAAGAACATACAGACAAATTGCTTGTGGATCTCTATTATAACGGATTTAGTCCACCGTTCAGCGTAGAGGAGGTGGCGTTTTCAGATAACTTTTGCGCCATGTTTGCTTTGTTATTGTTTGTCAATTCTGCCAACGTAAGCGTGTAAAACAAGTCGTAGAGCAGTTTCATCCCTCTCCCTTCATCCCCCTTGCAACCCTTTCTTCCCTTTCCTATCTCTCAGTTCTCCTACTACTTCTTTTACCTCCACGTGTCTTTCTGTACCTGGAGTGTTGCTAGTTTCTAAGTCCCAGTTCACAGCGCAGCAAGCAGCTCAGTGTGTTGTAACATAGCTTGCTTGTGTGCTTAAATCAAAGACTGGCCATTGCCTAAACCGTACAGGGGCACGGTGCCATATCAGCGAAGAAGAAGAAGAAGAATATTAGCTTCTTCCATATGTCGCTATGGGTAACACCGTTAGCGCGCGAAACGCGGCGGGCAGTCTTACGCGCGTAAAGCCCGTTCTACATTGATCGCAAGCGCAAACGCAAGAAGTAGATCTCGTAGAATTGACCAATCACGCTGGTCAATTGGCTGATTTCATCAATACGATTAGTCAATTCTACCAGACCTGTTTCTTGCGTTTGCGCTTGCGATCGATGTAGAACAGGCTTAAGACAGCCCGATGCATGCTTATTCGCGGATCTTTGTTACTTAAAATCTCAGTAACTATTGCGAATCTAGCAAAATGGTATAGGACTTTTCACCTCAGTTTTATTCCTTCTACCTGCCTACGAGAGATTGTACGGCAATTCTGGGACACCCTGTATATATAAATATATAATTACTTTTTTCTGTATGATTTCTGTGTCCGTGAGTGTTCCTCTGAATACGTTCTACAGTTGGCATATATCTATTTGTTATAATATATTTATTTGTTATATCTTTTTCATCTNATTTATATACGGTTTGACCTATTCATTTTTTAATGTTTCGATTTTTACATATATTTAATTGTATAAACACATATATATATATACACATGTTATTTGTCAACGTTAAATATTAAGTAAATGACCAATACTTTTACGTTTTGAGAAGAAAATAGGAAGAAAGAGCAGTTACATTATTGACACGACGTAGTTGTAGACATCCGATTGCTATTAGTTAGTTTGTACGGCGCTCGTTGGCGCTACGAGCAACCGCCCCGCTTGCCCCCCGATCCTCGCGCCTATTCCGCGATTTATTGACGCGTTGTGTACAGTCGGCGTCAATGAATCGTTTCGTTAAGCCCGTTCTACATTGATTGCAAGCGCAAACGCAAGGAAAAAAAAATCTCGTAGAATTGACCAATCACGCTCGTCAATTGGCTGATTTGATCAATACGATTAGTCAATTCTACGAGACCTGTTCCTTGCGTTTGCGCTTGCGATCAATGTAGAACGAACTTTAGAGAGAAGTTTGAGAACGGCGTAATTTACCTTTAAAATTTACATTTAAAATAAAATGTACTTTTTTATATTGTGAAGATGTGTGTATGTGTGCGTGTGTAGTTAATTTATACGATCTCAGTGCTGTAATTGGTTCCGTCATTTTGAGGGGCTCGCGAGTTGAACCAATGGGTGCGTTCAGACAACTCAACAGTTGCACAACGGTTGAGAGATAATCACTTATAATTGGATCATACTTTTGGAACTGTTGCAGGTTTTGAAGAATAGTCTTATTATAAGTGATGATCTCTCAACCGTTGAGTTTTCTGAACGTAACCAATAAAAACAGATACAATAGTCTAGTTTCCACCGAAGCTTTAATTCACACCTAATGCGACGTAGAATCAAATTTAAGTCGATGGAAACCTGTCAAATTGCGCTGATTTCGCTTCCGCTTTGATCTATAAGGCTGGATCCTCATACAGACACCGGCGCTTTGACACCGAGCGTTGATTGGTGAAAAGCGGGTAGTGGGAGTAAACGGCGCTAAAGCACCGGAGCTGTCATAAGAGGCGATTTTTGGCGATCGTATGGTACATGTACGAAAGTGTACCAAACTATAATTTGAAGTCACTCGAACTATAGTTTGGTACACTTTGGTATATGTACCATACGATCGCCAAAAATCGCCTAAGGATTGACAGCTCTTATTAGCTTTGCTCAACAGTTGAAACAGCGCTTGAACGCTGGTGCTAAAGCGCCAGTGTCTGCATGAGAATCCAGGCTAAGTACTCTACTTCTAATGTAAACGGAACACTAAATTTAATCCGTACCGGAGTGAAACCGAATTGAGGGTTTCAGTGGAAACTAGACCAATGAGTAGCTAAACTTTGGGTGCTTTCCAACTACGTACATAGCATAGAGCTTATAGATATGGAGTGGGAATAGCGGCGACGAGCTGTGAGCAAGACCTGAGAGACAGAAGATATACTTCTGTTTTGCTCATGTACTGTTTTTCTTTCTGCGCATGTGCTTGCGCAAGTACCACGTGATATATGAGATTTGTCTTATTTCCTGAAAATAACCTGTAGGAGCCAGTGCAAGGAAATAAGACAAAGCAACGGTTTTTTAATAGAATTAAATAAAACAAATAGGTTGTGATATAAACGTATTGAATAAACGTTTGTGTTGTAAGAAATCGACCGCGCGGTGGCAGCACTTGCCGGCACAGCGAGGATATCGCGTCTCGCGGCGATACCGCAAACAAAAATACGATCAGGCGGCGTCCACGTGAAAAGGTTCGAGAAGGTATGCGGAGAGTAAGAAAAAGAAAAAGCGAGTAGGGCCTTCGAGGCAGTCTGAATACAGAAGTCGAACCGAACGTGCGAAGAACCACGGCGTCGTCGATAGTTATACGAAGAGCTATTCGTGATAAGTTGTGCGGAATAAAGCTGCGGCAAGTAAATCTGCGTGATAAGCGAACTATTTGTGGAATGCATGTATAGGCTATGTGTGCTAAATAAAGTTAATTTTGATACATGTATCCTGGTTTTGGTTATCGGTTATTCCGAGTGTTATAACGTTGTATTATTCGAAACATCCTTCAAGGTCGGTGGAAAGAGTCATGGCTAGTGTAAACGCTGGTTGTGCCTGAGAGAGGAGAGGAAGAGGACAGCAGAATAAACGGTTGTCTCGAGTCGGTTGTCGTCCCAAGGTCGAATTCTGAAGAGCTGGCCACAAGAAGCTTTTCAGTCGGAATTCAAATAAACACAAAGTCGAATTAAGCTTACAGTTAAATTTTCAGAAGTGGGATACAACTCGTCGTGTCGCCAGTAAATGAAGAGAGTTAATCCAATGGATCGAGCCGCTTTGGATCGGGCGTCGATCGATCAATTAAGAAAGGAAGCTCGCAGATATGGGCTTCAAGTGAGCGGCGATCGGATGGAGATGATTGAGGCGATATTGTCGCACTTCGACACGAAAGACACGGGCCGTCGGACATCTATGAAGAAACGTTGGGCCGGATATCAGAGGAGGACGGAACCTCGCGGCCGGCGGAACCGCTCACCACGGAAGAGTTCCGCAATATGATGTTGCAAATGCAACAGCAACAGCAGCAATTTATGCTGCGAATGCTGCAGAAAATGACGGAGTTGCAGAGACCGGCGACGGAGCCCGTACGTGAGACGGGGTCCAGAGTACAGCCGATGGCTACGGCCGAGGGCTCAAGCGTCGAGGTAGGCGGAACGCCCGCGAGACTTTCTCCAGCTTTTGCAAGCAGTTCGGGAAGACAGTCAGAAAACGGGCCAAATGGGAGCATCGTTAGCTGTCTAGCTACGCAAATCTTCGAATTTGGTGGCGGTGATGGCGAGAATGTAAGTGCTTGGATTAAGCGAGTGGATAATATAGCTCGCATTCATAGTGCGACGGACGGGATTATCTTGCTGGCGGCGTCCAGTTAGTGAAATTCGCTCGAGACTGGTATGAGATTCAGGATGCTCCAGGTATCGAGTCGTGGGTGAACCTCCGTCAGGAGCTAGTGAAAATGTTGGATCGAAAGGTGCCGTTTTATAAAACGATGCAGAAGATTGAAGCTAGAAAGTGGATTCCAGCCAAGAAATCCTTCGATCAGTACGCAATAGCGAAGATGATTTTGTTGAAGAGTTTGGACTTACCGGTACAAGACTGTATACATTTGCTGATTAGTGGAGTGTCAATTAGTGCGGTGCGTACCACAGCTCTCTCGTTAAGGTGTGATTCGGTAGAGCAGTTCCTGGAGAGGATGAGACAAGTAACCGAGGTTCTCTCCGAAATAGAGAAAAAGTCAAGTGTGGCTACGAGTGGTAGCAACAAAAAAAGTGATGCGTGTCGAAATTGCGGGAAGGCGGGTCATACGCATAAAGAGTGCAAGGGAAGCCTTACGTGTTTCTACTGTAAGGCCAAAGGTCACCGGCAGTTTGACTGCCCCAAGTTGAAGGAGAAAAATAAGAAGTCGCCGTCGCAACCGCTAATCCGGCCAGCAGCTACAGCAGCTGTCACGGAGGTGGAGACAAACGGAGAGCCGGTAGCTTTCATCAAGCAGGAAAGAGAGACAGAGATCGAGCTGACGAGGTCGTTCATCGTGTTACAATCGATCAACGAAATAGTCAGAGATTGGATTGCAATGGTGGACACTGGTAGCCCGGCATCGCTTGTTAAGCACCAAATTTATTGTGAATTTTTGAAGCCGAACGGGGTTAAATTAGCGCCTGCGAATAGAACATTTACGAATGTAAAAAACTTACCGTTAGATATAGTTGGTTTAATTAACGTCACTATTTTGATAGAACCGCTGAAAAACAGAATCATGTCGGTTAATTTGTATGTTACGCGTGATCAGGCATTCGAATGCGACTTGATTTTAGGAAGGGAATTTATACAAGCGCAAAAGTTAACGTTACCCAGACGGCACAATGATGTATTCAAGATGTCTTGAAGATATTTCACAGAGACTTTGAATGTGCAAAAGATATCTCGTTGAGACATTTTCGAACGAGTAATGATGTTCAAATAATATCTCAGGGATATGCCTGAGACTGCTAATGTCCACATCAAAAACATGCAAATGATATCTCTTGCAAAAGTTTTAAAAATAAGGGGAATTTCGAGATTTCACTCGAATTAGTTTTTGAAGGCCTGATACAGCTCGCCGATCAACCGATGAACTCCATTGAAAGGGATCGGACCTGAAAAATCCTAAGGTGATTAGTGAGATTTGAACTCGAGATCTCCGCAAGCCCATATCCGCAGCTCCTGCACTCAGTCCGCGAGACCACTTGCTTCTTACTAAATTATAATTGTTTTTATCTACTTATTTTTGAGCTATTGTACACATTTTGTTTATTATTTATTTTAATTATTATTTAATAAAAATATTGCAGTGCAATGTATAAATTGCAACTTTAGAATTGATTTTCATATCTCGCGCAAAATATATTGTGCGAAGATTTGTGATATCATCAATAAATTATGTAAAGATGATTGTATGTAGTTTCAAGAATTTTCAAAGAACAAGTGAATTTTGGCTATTGAAGCAATAACACTGTTGTTGGAGTGTATATATTTAAATCCGTTTATTAACAACTAGATAGCATAAACGCTTTCGACCTTGTATTAGGTCCTTTTCAAATGCATTTAAATTTCTTAGATAAAATACGTAGCTCAATGCTGATCGAGAATATCCGCACTAGCCATCCTGACCAACACTTTACAAGGGTGACTGAGTCGCGATTTCACCCTTGTAAAGTGTTGGTCGGGATAGCTAGTGCGGATATTCTCGATCACCATTGAACGACGTATTTTATCTAAGAAATTTAAATGCATTTGACCTAAGGTCGAAAGCGTTTATGCTATTTAATTGTTAATAAACGGATTTAAATATATACACTCCAACAACAGTGTTATTGATTCAATAACCAAAATTCATTTGTTCTTTGATCATCAATAAATATTTCAAAAATATAAAAATATCACGGGAGTGTAATACACTGCATTCAAATTTCCTATACATTAAGCGATGTCTTTGAGATATACTTGAAAGAAAACAGTACTAATATTCTTAGAAGAATATCTGTGTGATATTTCAGGGATGTAATATCTCATGATATCACGAAAATAACGTAAAAACGATATCATTCTACAATCAAATGATATGATGTGCCGTCTGGGTAGTTTATAAATTGCATGAAACGCCGACCGGTAGCCTTAAAAGTAACATTAATTTATTATCTCAACTGCCGATAGAAACGGTTGTAAATAATTCCGATAGCCTACATTCAATATTGGACCAATGCCAAATCGACTTTAATTGGCCGATTAAGAGAAAATTGTTAAAGGTGATTTTAGAAGTTGAAAATAAAGACATCCAGCCCGTCAAAGATGATTATACGGTAAGCGTGCGCCTGAAAGACGAGTCTGTTTATGCGTACTCTTCGCGTCGATTTGCTCAGGCGGAACAGTTGGAAATTCGAAAAATCATAGACGATCTTTTGCGCCGAGATATAATATAGCCGAGCGTGTCGCCTTATTGCGCACGAGTAATACCGATCAGAAAAAGAAATGGCACGATTCGTTTATGTGTGGACTTTCATCCTTTAAACAGTAGAGTGTTGAACCAAAAATACCCTTTCCCGATAATCGAAGATTGCTTAGCACGAATAGCAGGAAAATCCGTTTTTTCATTACTCGATCTAAAAGACGGGTTTCATCAGATTAGAGTTCATCCGGAGTCAACGAAGTATTTTTCTTTTGCGACCCCGGATGGGCAATTCGAGTATAAACGTCTACCTTTCGGATTTTCCGAGGCTCCCGCGGAATTCCAAAAAAGACTAATTCAAGTGCTGAATTTGCTAATCCGGGAAGACAAGATAATCGTCTATATGGACGACGTGCTAGTTGCATCTGAAACCGTCGAACAGAATCTAAACGTGTAAGGCGAAGTGCTAACAAAATTAAAAGAGTATGAAGTTGAGTTAAATTTTGAAAAGTGCCAATTTCTGAGGAAAAAGATAGAATTTCTTGGATATGTAATTACGGAAAATGGTATTACGCTGAGCCTCAGGCACACGCAGACTGTAAGAGAATTTCGTCAACCATCCAATGTTAACGAGGTTCAGCGCTTCCTCGGACTAGCAGGTTATTTTAGAAAGATTATTAAAGACTTCGCCGGGAAAGCAAGGCCCCTGCAAAACCTGTTAAAGAAAAACACAAAATTTATGTTCGATGAGAAATGTAAGGAGTCTTTTCTAAACCTGAAAAAAGAACTTACCTCTTCTCCAATCCTGGCGCTATATCAACCGACCGCGGAAACTGAGCTCCACACCGATGCAAGTGCGGTTGGCCTAAGCGCGATATTATTCCAAAAACAGACCAATGGGTTGTGGGCAGTCGTCGCTTTTTTCAGTCAATCAACGAACCAGGCCGAATCTAGATATCACAGCTTCGAGCTGGAGATGCTGGCAATCGTTAGAGCCGTTGAAAGATTCCATTTATATCTATACGGGATCCACTTTACCATAAAAACCGACTGCAACGCATTGGTCTATGCAGTAAATAAGGCCAACTTAAACCCCCGGATAGCGCGCTGGACGTTAGTCCTGCAAAATTACCAGTTTAAGATAGTTCATAGGCCGGGTGTCAAAATGCAACACGTAGACGCTCTAAGTCGAGGAATCGCATATTGAACGAATTACCGTTGGAAAGGGAGTTAGAGTTCCGACAATTAGCCGATCCGAAATTGCAAGAACTTAGCCGTGAATTAGAAGTTAAAGATAGTGAAAAATTCGCTTTAGTAGATGGGTTAATTTATCGGAAGATTGAAGGAAATCTAAAGTTCGTGGTTCCTGAAGAAATGGTGCCTACCTTATTGCGTGCGCATCATGACGACATGGCCCATTGTGGGTGGGAAAAGACCTATCAGGGTATTGCCAACAACTTCTGGTTTCCGTCAATGAGGAAGAAAATAAAGATTTACTTAGATAATTGTTTCGCTTGCCTAATGGCAAACGATTCGGTCAATCGTCTAGAGGGTGAGACGAGCTTGTACGCAGCGCCGTGCCGTGTAATGGAAGCCTTACATCTCGACCATTTTGGGCCGCTCCAAGAAACTCACGACCATTACAAACACATTCTTGTAGCAGTCGATGCGTTCACTCGATTTACCTAGCTATTCCCAGTAAAAACAACGTCCTCAAGAGAAACGATAGATAAGCTATACGGAATCTTAAATACGTTCGGTAAGCCAGATAATATGATCACCGACAGAGAAACAGCATTTACGTCGAACGAATTCGCGGAATTCATAGAGCGAAATCGAATAAAGCATAGGAAGGTAGCCGTGGCTTCGCTATGGGCCAACGGCACCGTTGAAAGAGTGAATCGTTTTCTAAAAATTTCATTAACTAAACTAATAGGATCGACAGGGGAGTGGAAAGAGTATTTAGACGCCGTTCAATACGTGATAAATAATACATTCCGTGCATCCACTAAAGCATCCCCTTCTAAGTTAATGTTCGGCTACAAACAGCGAAACCATGCCGACTTTGCGTTAGCGCGTTTTACCAAGGAACTCGTGCGTTAGAATCCGAGAAAGATAAGGCGCGTGATAGCGCGAAATCCGCGTCGGAATTGATAAGAAATTATAATAAGAAATATCGAGACGAACATTCGCGTAAGCCTTCGGTGTATTCGGAAGGCGACTATGTATTAATTAGAGATACACAAGCACGAGTGGGTGAAAGTTCAAAACTAAAGCCCAAATACAAGGGACCGTATGTAATAGCTAAAAGTCTCAGCAACAACCGATATGTCGTGCGGGACATTCCCGGCTTTAACCTGACTGCTCGTCCTTACAATACTATATTATCAGCGGATAAACTAAAGCGCTGGATCAAAGCTGTTAAACAGCCCGAATAAAATTTAAGAGATCAAACGTAGGTTAGAATAAATAAATAGGCTAAGTTAAAAA
>NW_018021771.1:22735-29219 GCF_002006095.1 Pseudomyrmex gracilis
GTTATTAAATAATTGCTTATTAAACATCTCCCCTCCACTAAAATGCCTGATTTTCGCGTATAATAGGCACGGCGTGCTCGCTCAGTTCGAGCGCAACTTCGTTGCGCGTGAACTTGGCGCGAGGCACTACCGTGCCTCTTGATTACGCTAAGCCCCAGGCACACGCAGGCTGTAAGAGAATTTTGTCAACCATCCAATGTTAACGAGGTTCAGCGCTTCCTCGGACTGACAGGTTATTTTAGAAAATTTATTAAAGACTTCGCCGGGAAAGCGAGGTCACTGCAAAACCTGTTAAAGAAAAAAACCGAATTTATGTTCGATGAGAAATGTAAAGAGTCTTTTCTAAACCTGAAAAAAGAACTTACCTCTTCTCCAATCCTTGCGTTATACCAACCGACAGCGGAAACTGAGCTTCACACCGATGCGAGTGCGGTTGGCCTAGGAGCGATACTATTGCAAAAACAGACCAATGGGTTGTGGGCAGTCGTCGCCTTTTTTAGTCAGTCAACGAACCAGGCCGAAGCTAAATATCACAGCTTCGAGCTGGAGATGCTGGCAATCGTTAGAGCAGTTGAAAGATTCTATTTATATCTATACGGGATCTACTTTACCATAATAACAGACTGCAACGCATTGGTCTATGCGGTAAATAAAGCCAACCTAAACCCCTGGATAGCGCGCTGGACTTTAGTCCTGCAAAATTAATTAAATTATTAGTTTAAGATAGTTCATAGGCCGGGTGTCAAGATACAACACGTAGACGCTCTAAGTCGAGGAATCGCATATGTGAACGAATTACCGTTAGAAAGGGAGTTAGAGTTCCGACAATTAGCCGATCCTAAATTGCAAGAAATTAGCCGTGAATTAGAAATTAAGGATAATGATAAATTCGCTTTAATAGATGGGTTAATTTATCGGAAGTTTGAAGGAAATCTAAAGTTCGTGGTGCCAGAGGAAATGGTGCCTACCATATTGCATGCGCACCATGACGACATGGCCCACTGTGGGTGGGAAAAGACCTATCAAGGTATTTCCAACAACTTCTGGTTCCCGTCAATGAGGAAGAAAATAAAAATTTACTTAGATAATTGTTTCGCTTGCCTAATGGCAAACGATTCAGTCAACCGTCTAGAGAGTGAAACAAGCTTGTACTCAGCGCTGTGCCATGTAATGGAAGCCCTACATCTCGACCATTTCGGGCCGCTCCAAGAAACTCACGACCATTACAAACACATTCTTGTGGCAGTCGATGCGTTCACCCGATTTACGTGGCTATTCCCAGTAAAAACAACGTCCTCACGAGAAACGATTGATAAGCTATACGGAATTTTAACGTTTGGTAAGCCAGAAAATATGATCACCGACAGAGGAACAGCATTTACGTCAAAAGAATTCGCGGAATTCATAAAGAAAAATCGAATCAAGTATAGAAAGGTAGCCGTAACTTCGCCGTGGGCCAACGGCACCGTCGAAAGAGTAAATCGTTTTCTAAAAACTTCGCTAACCAAACTAATAGGGTCGTCCGGGGAGTGGAAAGAGCATTTAGGCTCCGTTCAATACGTGATAAATAATACTTTTCATGCGTCCACTAAAGCATCTTCGTCTAAGTTGATATTTGGCTACGAACAGCGAAACCATGCCGACTTTGCGTTAGCGCGTTTTACCAAAGAACTCGTCACCATCGATAGTGCGTTAGAATCCGAGAGGGATAAGGCGCGTGATTGCGCGAAAACCGCATCGGAATTGATATGAAGTTATAATAAGAAATATCGAGACGAACATTCGCGTAAGCCTTCGGTGTACTCGGAAGGCGATTATGTATTAATTAGAGATACTCAAGCACGAGTGGGTGAAAGTTCAAAACTAAAGCCCAAATATAAGGGCCCGTATGTAATAGCAAAATTCTCGGCAACAACCGATATGTTGTGCGAGACATTCCCGGCTTTAACCTGTCAGCTCGTCTTTACAATACTATTTTGTCAGCTGATAAGCTAAAACGTTGGATCAAAGCTGTTAAACAACCCGAATAAAATTAAGGGATCAAACGTTATGTTAATGTAAATAAATAGGCTAAGTTAGTAATAAGGAAACTTTAATGTAAATGAAAAAAAAAACAAAGGGATGAATGAAAATGATGAAACGTTATACTTACCTTAAACTGAAAAAAAAAAAAAAAAAAATGTAAATCCCGCGGATGCGAACGAACCTAGAGGACTAGGTTCAAGGTCAGGACGACCGAATTGTAAGAAATCGACCGCGCGGCGGCAGCACTTGCCGGCACAGCGAGAATATCGAGTCACACGGCGATAGCTCGAACGAAAAACTCGATCAGCCGGCGTTCACGTGAAAAGGTTCGAGAAGGTACGTAGACGAGAAATTGAGCATGGCAAAGAGGGCCAGCGTGGCAGTCTCAATGTAAAAGTCGTGCCGGACGTGCGGAGAAGAACGGCGTCGTCGATAGGGAAACTAATAGCAATTCGGCATAAGTTGTTCGGAACAGAGCTGCGGTAAAGTAGGTCTGCGTGATAAACGAATAGTTAGTTGAACGCATGTATCTGCTATTTGTGTTAAATAAAGTTGATATAGATACATATATCTTTGATTCTTTCATCGGTTGTTCAGAGTGCTATAAAGTCGTATCAGTCGAAAACATCCTTCAAGGTCGGTCGAAAGAGGCACCGCTAATATAAACGCTGGTGTTGTGCCTAAGGAAGGAAAATAAGAAGACGGCAAGATAAACTGTTGTCTCGAGTCGGTTGTTGTCGCAAGGTCAGATTTTGAAGAGCTGGCATCTAAAAGCTTTTCGGTCGAAATTCAAATAATAAAGTCGAATAATCTTACAATACATATGCTATCAGTATCACTTGAAATGCACATTCACATTCACACAATACAATAAAAATATAAGAATATGAATAACATAGAATATAAAAAACATGGAAAATATACAATAATATGATACATAGCACCATTATTCTACATGCACACACACACGCAATTACACAATACAATAAAACTATAATGATATTAATAAAAAACAAAATACAATAAATAAAAAAAATAAAGTTATGTACAATAAATAAATATATATATATCCTTACCTACAATATATAATATATAATTTTATAATAAAATAAATAAAAATTACATGCACATACTAAAAAACATCCAATACATGCATCATTTATACTGCTACATTTCTTCTGAGATGTGACTCAGTTCAGCTTTCGCTAGAACGTCACATCTTTCCTCCGATCTCATTTTCACCCCTTACCGCCACACTGCCTGAAGACATGTCTTCTGAGAAAACACGACTTCTTCAGGTAAATGATTGATCGGAGTAGAAGGACCTATCTATCTCACTCACTAAGCTATTTACATTAACACTCACACTCGATATAACAAACAAGGCTTACATAAATAGGATAACATAAGTAAAACAGTGTATATAATTAAATGTTATATAAAACTAAAATATTAATATAAACATTATATACGCCGTTTTTTTCTTATGATATCTTCACAATGTTACAAAGAACGTTTTTTTATATTCTTATTTTTACAATCCGCACGCATATGCATTTGTACATCTACTACCGCGCGTTGCAATAATGCAGTATTTACATCATTTGTAATTAAACTATTTTGGTTTTTGCACCATAATTTTATAGTTTTTAATAAAATCACACATATAATTATTTTATAAATTACACTACGCGAATGTTTTGTACAATTGTGCCAATTTATATTAATATTTCAATTTTCGAAAAAAATTTAACATATTTTTGAAACATTACTTCTATATGCTCTAGTTTTCAGCAATTTATTACTAAAACGCATTATTTTTCTTTGGCAAACTGGAAATTCACTACTTTTAAAACTATTTTCACAATCACTACAAAAATTTACTTCTTTAAGTATTAATTTAATAATTTTGTCTTTACTATCTAATGAAGACGCAATAATACTTTCATCTGAAATTGTTTGTTCTAAACTAAGTTCGGACGGTTTATCGGTATATTCATTAACATTCATATTAACGTTACTTTCTAAATATTGTTCTAAAGAAAAAAATATAGAATTATCTTCCAAAATTTCACAATTACCGCGTATAACTGAAATCGTTTTAAAATTACTTACAAGCAATATAAAAAATGATTCTTCAAATTGTTTTGGCGTTGGATTAATATTACGTACGCCATGGCTTCTTGCCCGAAAAAATTTTCTAAAGGATCTTGATTACAAAATCGCGGATTGAATATATGAAAGCCATACTCATCACGAAGAGTTTCCCAAAGTTTTTGGAAACCATCGATCGTGAATGACCAGTTAACCAAAGAAGGTACAGATTTTACAACATTACAAGAAACTTTTTCTATAAATGTCATTTTATGTAAAACACTCTTTGCACTCACCCAAAAGTTATGGTGTTTACTGTCTTCTGTCACTGGACATCTCAGTTCATTAATTTTGTCGTTTTTCCTGTTGTCTCCATTTACCGAATCAAATAAATCGTTAAAAAATTCACAGCTTCCATTGTAGCAAGTCCTTCTTCCTCATTTATGAAGACATTTTTATCATTTATCGTTAACACCACTGTAAAATATGCAATATGCATTTATATAATCATTATCTATACATTACAATAGACATTTACATAACCATCATTTAATAAAATCATTTAATAAATTGCATTATAAAATAACATATTTANTATTCTTATATCTCAATATTAAAGTTTTATCTTTATATATTAAATTTTTACTATAAGAAAAAAATCCGTAATATATTGAAATAAACTCAAAACTTCTTTATTTGTATAATATGAATACTTACATTTTGATCTCGTAAACATTTCAATTGTGCTAGCCATTGTTCCACTCAACACTTGCGCTGCGTACTTAACTTGCATCTTCTTAATTTTACCCTCTATTATATGCGTAGGCGTAATTTTCTTCAAATGTTGAATTATATTCAAATGATTTAAAACTCTATTAGATCCCAAACGTTTTGACTGTGTATTTAGTCATCTTCAGTGGGCACTACATGTAAACAAATCGATAGACTACAGTATAACATTACAAATAAGATATAAATGTGTTGTTTTATAAAATTATAAATACCTTGCATTAGCAACAATTCACATCATATAATGACAATGAAAGAGAGAAGGTTGAACATAAAGTAGACGTTAACAATTCGAAATCATTGTCAGGACTGTGACTCGGGACAAAGTCAGTGAGATAAACATGTTTCCGTTAAGGTGAATTCTTAACAAACTTTATTTAGAAATACTGTTTAAGAGCGGTAAATATAAATCGTCAAGTAATTCAGTGTCTGTCATTTTATTCAAACTATGTTTTTGCAGTTTAATCTGTAACATCTTTGATGTTAGACGTTTGTTATAATTAGGTTCATGGTCTAAGATGTTTACTTCATTCCAATTGAAAGTGTGTCCTGTTTGAATAAAATGGTCTACAAGAACTGAATTCTGGTTAAAGGTTTTGACACAGTTTTTATGTTTTTTTAAGCGA
Organism: Pseudomyrmex gracilis; assembly: GCF_002006095.1. Lineage (NCBI taxonomy): Eukaryota > Metazoa > Arthropoda > Insecta > Hymenoptera > Formicidae > Pseudomyrmex > Pseudomyrmex gracilis. Next base: position 28,270 of record NW_018021771.1, read on the forward strand.
GTGGTAAGCTGACGTTTTGTTTGACCGATATATTTGACGTCACATGAGCTGCAGGGAATATTATATATCACATTTTTTTGTTGTAAGGCTGATGTTTTATCCTTGTGTGTTTTGATGAAATGTGTGAGCTGATTTAAATTTCTATATGAAAGAGAGAGTCTAAATTGTTGGTTTTTGAATTTGGACAACTTAAAGTTAAAATTAGTTGCCGTAGGAATGAATGGTAATAAAAAATATCTTTTAGTTGTGTCTGTGTTGTTATTTTGTATATTAGNGATAAGAAAGTTTAGTTTAGTGGATATTAAAGTTTTAATTCAGTGGTTGATGGTTTTGAAGATAAAATCTATAGGATAGTTATTGTTGATAAGTGTTTGTATGCAAAAGATGAGATTTTTATGGTGGAAAGAAGGATGTGATAATAGAACAGCCCTATCAACTATTGTGTATATTGTGCCAACTTTGTGGCAAATGGGATTTTGTGACAATTAGTTAAGATATCAACCCGAGTATGTCGGTTTGTGGTACCAATCACAAACTATGACACCGTTATTTAAGATGATGGTCATATCCAAGAAGTTAAGTCAATTGTTTTCCTGCAACTCATGTGTGAATTTCAGTCTATCATAAAAAGAATTAAATAAATCTATTATCTCTTATATCTTATCCCTCGGCGCCGATAATGCAATATCATCCACATAGCGTATATAAAAAGCTATATGAAATTTCAATTTGTTTAAAGCGTGCAATTCCAAATCTTGTAGAGTAATGTCTGCTATAATCGGAGACAAGGGAGATCCCATGGGAGTTCCGTATGTCTGTTTGTATATTATGTTATCGAAGGTGAAAAATGGATACACACACAAGGATAAAACATCAGCCTTACAACAAAAAAATGTGATATATAATATTCCCTGCAGCTCATGTGACGTCAAATATATCGGTCAAACAAA
>NW_018021771.1:35758-45761 GCF_002006095.1 Pseudomyrmex gracilis
TTCATATTTTCTGTAATAAACAACTTTTTCGAGAAAAAAATTTTTGTCCGGATTTAAGTGGCGGACCCTGTACATATATAAGCATATTTCTGTACAACATCCTGCAAAACGGCTTTTATGATCGTATTTATATTTTTTAGTTGACTTCGGAGCCCGAAGATTCTTTATTTATTGTTAAAAGTAAATAAATGAAAATGTTATTTTATTTTTAAATGCATTCTTTAATCAATCATGCAATATTCTACGTTCTGGTCTGTTCTCCAAATTACGTTTTCTGTTGCTGCTAAATAATAATTTTTTAATAATTTTTAATAGCAGCTTGATTAGTTGATCCTTGATCGCATACAGTCGCCACAATGAAGAAGCCTGCTTTTTGTATATTTTGAACATGTTCTTTAACACATCTTACTAATTGCGCGGTATTTGTTTGACTGTTACAAAAATTATATAAAATTTGCATCTTCCAGCCAGAATGTAATCCGCGTAACATAAATACTAAAGCGTGATCTGCGATTTTTTGCGTACGATTGTTGCCCCAATCTTCAAAACCGTATATGATATCCTTACGGGTATCATATTGTTGCACTCGCGGTGGCGGTACTGCCCCATCGTCGGTCTCCGTGATTCGCGCACACGACCGCGGGAACGAGAAGACGTGACTACTCTTAACAACACTTTATTACAATTCGTATTACTACAGAAAATAACAAGATCGTCCGTAACGCGTCGTGACAGCTTCGCGTCCCNGTTACTTCTCTCTACAACAACTCCGTTGCCCGGCGACGAACCATCGTGCCGAGCGCACGCCGTTCACGCTACTCCCGCGACACATACGCGGTGACCGTATGACTACTTCTTGAGTACACAGAATTTATTTTCCATCGTTTTTACTCGATTAACATCATTTATTATATTGTGGTGATGTTGTGTTTTGTTATGCTGTTTTGATTGAATGTAATATTTTACACTGAGGAAGGTCCAAACTTGCGGACCGAAACGTTTGTGATCTTTTTTTGAATAAAAGTCTATTATTTATACACAAAGTTCCTGTATTACTGCTCGTATCGGCCTTCTAATTATTCAAACAAATTTTGTATTATCTTCCGTTAAAATGTACAACGGCTTTGCTATCAAAGAAAACCTTCTCACAAATTTCTGGTAATACGAGCAGAACCCCAAAAAGCTGCGAACCTGCTTTCTATTTCGTGAAACTGGCCACTCCAAAACCGCTTTAACCTTTACGCTGCTGCGATTTGAAGAGCATTATGTCCCTTAGAAAATTCCCAAATTTTGTGATTGTATCTTTTATATAACTTATATAAAGTTGCGATCATAGGTAGGGTCTATATATAGACCCTCCGGCAGCGTATTGAACCGGAGAAAATTAAAAAATTTTATTTTGTTTAAAAATCCGTTTTTTTAGGTTTTTGAGGTCACTACAAACGATAGTGAAGTTAGTTTTTGAGTACAGTAAATTTTTAGGGCTGTATGACTCTCCTTCAGCGTTATCCCGCCAATGGCAAGGACGTAGATAGATATTGTGGCTCCAATCTTTTGTTTTTCATTTTTTTGTTTTTGTTTAGTTTAGTTTTGTTTTTATCATGTTTTTTTGTTGTTTATTTTTTAATTTATTTTTAAATTTTTAAATTTTTTTTGAATTTTTTTTTTTTTAATTACTTTTGAGAAATCTTTCTATGGTAATTCGGATTTGGTATGATACGTCTCAAAACACGGTATAATACATAGAATTTCGTGACAGATATTGCATTCATACTTAGAGCGTCGTTTTATTTTCTTCATAGCGCAGAGTTTACACTTACGCTGTAGAATTGCAGATGAACTTTTGTTAGGAATTTCAACAGGGAAATGACGTCCTGTTAGTCGTGAATGAGTTGGAGCTAAATATGAATGTTTATGAACTTCAAGATTGAATAATCCTCTAACTAGTTTTATACGGAACTCTGGAAAAGAAAGTTTTTTTTCCACTTTTTGATTGTACAATACGTGAGCGTTTGCCAATGTTAAATCCACTAAATGAAAAAATAATTTTCGATACCATTTCATAGTTTTTCTAATGGTTTCTGTCATAGATAACTGCTTATCTATAGTATCGATTCCTCCCATATTTTTATTATACTCACAGATACAGAGTGGTTTCACGAATATCTTCTTTAGTTCGCCAATGTTTTTTACCGGTAGGGCTAAATCTAACTTCATGGACTGTTGTGATCATGTAAACTTCTCTTTTGTCCATCCATTTCATTACTAACTAGACGTCATTGTGTGCGACCTGAATCTCACCTTTATTTAGTTTATTCTCTAATCTTGGCATGAATTTCCTATTCTTCTTCACAGTTCCACAGATTCCTGTGTCACGGTCATGTAGAAATTCGGCCAATTCTGGAGACGAATACCAATTATCCACGTAAATGACGTGACCTTTGTTGAAAAAATTTTTTAGGAAATGAGCTACAATGTCACCAGTAATACCCAAACCAAACTTTTTATAAACAGTATCTGAACCTGTATATACAATGAAATCTATCAAAAATCCAGTTTTACAATCAACTAGTTCAAACAATTTGATACCAAAACGATGTCGTTTCAACGGTAAAAATTGTTTGAAGTACAGCTTCTCTTTCCATAAAACTAAACTTTCGTCAATACAAAGATTCTGTCCTGGTAATATAGAATTGAAAATTTTTCTCTTAGATCGTCAATTACAGGTTTCAATTTTTTCAGAAGATGATTCACTATTTCTTCGTTGTTTGAAAAATGCAAAAATCGCAAGATTTGGAGATATCTATTTTGACGCATGATTTTTCTAAAAATTGGAGTTTCCAACAGAGGATCTGTGCTTCAATAATTTTGAATTGCACCTTTTCGAACGTGTCTCATATTGATTATTGTTCCAAGAAAAATCCGTAATTCATCAATTGTAAGAGGTTCCCAGGACTTCATATTTTTTCGCGGGCCTTCAGGGTTTTGTTCTTGGTATAGATTTGTTTGTGCTGTTATCATTTCTAAAAGATTTAAATTGAAAAAAATTTCGAAGTAGCACAATGGAGTATCATCTGGAACAATAATAGTACTCTGAATACCAGGTGAACCTGTGAAATCTTTTATGGAAAGATAAAATAAGGTATCATAGATAACATCAGGATTATCTTCATCAATATCAATAACTAAGTCATCATCTACAGCTTCAGATGCACCAGTCATATCATGTTCATTATCGGATTTTTCTAGTTCTGATTCGCTACTGCTAAAGTCTACAGTTTCAACATCCATTATAATTATTTAGTTGAGAAAATCGGAAAAAACTAGATAAAAGAAAAAATATCACAAAAAAATAAAAAGTAATGAGAGCAACACGTATATATCTAATACAGAGTTTTGCGATAAGGTGGTGGCCTCTCTATATATAAGGTCATGGGCACAATCTTATTATGGGTTAAACTTGATGGGTTGCCATCTGGTGAGAGAAATCGAAACTAAGCATAGGATTATAATATGTACCGAGTCCTTAGTTAATTGTAAAATACTGAGCATGTAACATTCAGGGGCAAAATATGTATGCGCGCGCGCGCGCGTATGTATGTGTGTGTGGAGGAGGGAGTGTATGTGTGTACATATACTATATATAAGTACTTATACGTATTATTTATATATTATTTATATATACTTCTTGTGGAAGTTTATGCATGTTTTGATAGGCTGCTTAACAGCGTCTATATATAGACGCTCCGGCAGCGTAAAGGTTAATCTTTTCCGGATCCGCAGAAATCTTTTCGACCGAAATAACATGCCCTAAATACACAACTTGCTTCCCAAGAAGAGTACACTTCTTTGGATTCAACTTCAAATTTCCCTCTCTGAATCTCTGAAACACTTTCCTAAAATTGGCTATCATCCCTTCAAAAGATTTCCCGAAAACGATAATGTCATCTGAATAAACTAAACAACTTGGACAGCAATTGCCCCTCTCTATAAGACCCTCTCCATCAACCGCTCAAAGGTAGCTGGAGCATTACACAATCTAAAAGGCATCACTGTAAATTGCCACAACCTGTTTCCTACCGAGAAAGCAGTTTTCTCCCTATCCTCTTTGCGAATCTTTACCTGCCAATAGCTACTTTTCATGTCTAGGGAAAACTAGGTATTGCCTGACAGCTGGTCCAAGAGATCATCAATTCTGGGTAGAGGAGAAGAATCTTTTACCGTGATCGCGTTTAATTTACGGTAGTCTACGCAGAATCTCAAGGACCCATCTTTCTTCTTTACCATAACTGCTGGAGAAACCCACGGGACGGAAAATTTCTCAATGACTTCCTGCTCCCTCATTTCACGAAGAATCTGTTCCACCTCCGACCGCATGCCTAACGGCACCCTCCTCGGAGTCTGTTTAATTGGACGAGGATCCTGCAGACTGATCTCATGTTGCAGAACCACATAATTCCCGCACAATACCCGCCACAATTTGCTCGACGAAAATGTTTTGAAATTTGTTTAGGAGATCAGCGAAAACATTCTTTTGCGCCTTATCAAGGCCGACGGAGTCCCGCTCCAAAAGCTCCTTCAAGCTCGACGGAACAACTTCGATCTCCTCGGTCACTCGACGACAAACCTCCTTTGACCCCTGTAAAGAAAAACGAAAACTGAGCAACATCTCTCGAGTTCTTTCCATTCCCACTCTACTGAAAAAGTCCACCCCTAAAATACAATCTTCAGACATAACCGCTACGTAAAAAGGCATGCTAAGAGAAATTCCTTCTAACGCTATACAAGCCTCACACTTGGAATTAATCGGAACAACTTCTCCCGTCGGATACCTTAACTTCTGTCCTTCCGACAATCTTTGACACCGAGACCCCTCAGTTCACTTCGTATTCACAATAGACACGTCGGAGCCCGTATCGAGCTTAAAATGGCAAATTCTGCCATTTAACTTTCCACTCAAAACAAACAAATCCTTCCTTCCCCCGATCTTTCGAACGAAACGCTTCATTTTCGGGGCGTTTTTCCTCCTAGCCGAGCTCACCTCGGCGAAGTCGACTAGTCCCTGTTTTCTCGGGAAGAATTTGTCGGACACTCATACCGGAAGTGTCTCTTTTTCCCGCACTTTGAGCATTCCTTCTCTCCGTTGCCCTTTTTAGTAACAACTTTCCCGTTCCTTTCATGCTTGACTTCCGCTTTCCTTTTTTTCGAATTATAAGAAAAAGAACGCTTGAAATCCCTCCCGTCGCGCTCCTTATCACCGCCCCCTCCGAAGCTACCTTCTTGAATAATTTTTACCGCCCTTGCCCGTTCAACCGCGACCCTCAGCGAAGACACGTTTTCTAACTGTAGGGTCCGCTTTACGAACTTATCGGAAAGCGCAACAACGAACTGCGCACACGCGATCTTTTCCCGGACCTCGTACGTATACTCCGGATAGGCCAGACGAGCCAGTCGTTCTAAATCTGCCCCAAGTGCAGCAAAATCTTCTTCTTCTTTCTGCTTCCGGTTTGTGAATTGCGTATAATAATTCTGAAACATTCCCCGCTTGCCGTAACGCAACTCCAATTTCGAACAAATTTCTCAAAAACTAAAGCGTTCCTCTAACCCTTGCAGGACCGAGCGCGCTTCCCCCCTCAAACTGGTGGCGAGAACCGTGGCTTTTGCCGCGTCATCTCACCCGTTCGCGCGAGCAACTAACTCAAACTGGACAAAGAATTCGCGCCACGCAACGCTCCCATCGAACACGTCGGACTTAATTTTAATTCTCGATAACCCGCCCGCCCGATCGGAAAATAAATTAGAAGCTGACTCGCATGACGCATTTTGCCGGAACTGCGCCTCCAGACGTCGCATCTCCTCTTCTTTCTGGCGCAAAAAGTGCCCGAATTCATCTTTCCTCCGGCGGAACGATTCTCTTTCCAGTCGACGCTCCTCCCGCAGCTGCTCCAGCTCCTGCAGGACCGCACGCAGCGTTTCGCTCTTGGACGTTGCCGTCGCCGCAGCCGGCGCCTCGCCGCTCCCGCCGCAGCCTGATTGCGCGTTCTCCGCGGCGAATGCACCAAAGCCATGTCACCGTTCTCTCGAGCTCTATCCCGGACGAGCCTCCAAAATGTTGCACTTGCGGTGGCGGTACTGCCCCATTGTCGGTCTCCGCGATTCGCGCACACGACCGCGGGAACGAGAAGACGTGACTACTCTTAACAACACTTTATTACAATTCGTATTACTACAGAAAATAACAAGATCGTCCGTAACGCGTCGTGACAGCTTCGCGCGTCCCTGTTACTTCTCTCTACAACAACTCCGTTGCCCGGCGACAAACAATCGCGCCGAGCGCGCGCCGTTCACGCGGCTCTCGCGACACATACGCGGTGACCGTCGCGTAACAATATGTAAAGTTGGGATTTATTGATACCTCATCCCAAATAAGAATGCACACCTTTTCCTTTATTGACATGTTTGGAGCAATATTCTCCAAATGTCTTAGGATAAAAGAGTTCACTCCTGGGAACATAGGTATTCTATGCAACACCGAGTGCAAACTTTGAATTGACGGAATTTATTTGAAAACCGATCGTAAAACGTTATAAGCACGCTTCTCCATTGTTTTGTATAGCGTCAAGGCAAATGCTTTTTCTTTTGCATTGTATCGTTGTGCCTGTTAAACAAAAAGTAACATTAGTAAAATGTTAAATATGTTATTTACTTACGATATAAAAAAATATAAACTACAAATAATATAAAGTACATGCATTAATCAAAAGTTAATAATTCAAAAGTTTTTGCATTCCTTTGATGCCCCTTTNCATTATCAGAAATAAGATAAAAGTACAAACAAGCATATCATACCTCAGAAAAAAATAATATTGTTTATAATATATAATTCCATATAGTTAGTAGCTATAAGTTTTCTACACCAAATATTTCATAGACAACATTTATAATGCTATGCCATCATATTTTTCCTCATATTTTATTTTCAAAACTCATTAGATATTATAATATAAAGCATGCACACACATACACACGCGCGCGCGCACACACACATACATTTTAAATTATAAAAAAGCATTATATTTTATATGTAAAATAGTGCTTTCTCATTGCATAAAACAAAATTAAATTTATAATCTATAAATGTTAAGGTGTATAATTTAAGTCAAAGAATTAAATAAAAATCAAAGAAGCAAATTCAAATAGTGCTGAATAAAANCGCTGAAAAGTTTTAAAATTATCGTAAAAATCTGTTATTGTTTATTTTAGATTTACAAAGAAAGTGAAGAAAAACTGATAAACATAGAGATTAAGTATTATTTTTTTTCCAAAATTTACATGCAATTTCATGTGCATTAATTTCAGTTAATATAAAAATATACATGCTGCTATAATATGTCATTTGACAATTAACTCACGTGTTCGAATAAAACATTGTGTTCTTTTTTTAAAGAGCTTCCCATTTGAGATCTCACTATTGATCTCACTGACATATCATTGGTTATAAAGTCCTTAAAAATTAAAAAACTTAATTATTATTCTTTGAATATGTTTAATTTTCTAACTCAGCTAATGTCATATCTGAATAACATATCTTTATAATATATTGTCACATCTGAACAACAAACATGTCTTTATGCAATAATATTCTATTATATGATATTAAGTTATTCTCATATTTGAAGATACTACTTACACTGAACTTATTTAATACAATGTAACATTTTTATAATTATTAATTGTATTTATAGTTTATTCTTTTTCTAAATTAATTTAGTGTTTATTATTTTTTGAAGTTGTTATATAAATTTCACGTTTATAATTTAATAATTTAATAATATTATGTAAAACTATCATTTCTATATGAATTCAATATATATTTAAAAATTAAATAAAATAAAGAAATTAAATAAATTAAATAAATTAAATTTATAAAATATATATTTTAATATTTTTTTATCTAATAAGTAATGTTGTACCGCCACGACGGTACCGGATTCTTTCCACAGGATTTCCCGTTTGAATTCGGGGAGAAGTAATTCCGCCTTTATTCAATAGTGAGAATTACCTTTATTTGGCAACTTACAGTTTAGCTTCTTATAACTAATACGACAACTCGGCGGTAGTTCTCGAACTTCTGCTCTTGATCCTGTCGCATCACTTTTTATACCGAATTGAGAGCACCGCCTTGTCTTATTCTAAACAATGTTGCGCGAGTTGATCGCGCAACCTGCTCATCTTTGCTTGATCAGCTTTTGGAGACGAATCTATCGTCCTTGCTGATCAAGCGACACGCGCTCTTAACAATGCACCAAACCTTATCACAATTACACATACGATCGCATCTTCGCTTTTTATACTACTATTTCTTAACTTTTTCTACGTACGCGACCTTACATTAAATGTATCTTACTTTGCAGATTTCTTAACACGACCATCACCTTATTATATTTTGATTTCCCAACAGTAATTAAAATCAATATATTATAAGATTATTATCACATATTAATTTATTAATGTAAAGCTACCCACACAGAACAAAAACTCCATTATTCATCTATTAGATATCGCATGGAGCTTTTGATGTCTATTGTATGTCTAATAAAGTTTTTGTTCTGTGTGAGCATATTATACATTCAGACATTATAAAAACAAACAATATTTATATTAGAAAAAAATCAATATTAATAGTATTACAAATATTATAAAGAATTAATGCACGAGTAACAAAAAATATAAACATGTACTAATAACAAAATAAAAATAAAATAAAAACATTAATAATAACAAAACTAATAATACAAAAAAATAATACAAAAAATATAAACATGTACTAAGTTTTTTTTCTTACAGAAATTTTCAATATTTTTACAATAAATTTAAAATTGTACTAATACAAAAATCTTTTACTTTTACTATTTTCTTTATTTAAAAAAAGAACATCTTTGCATTAAAAAAACATACCTGAGGTGCACAATGTAAATTCTTTTTTACCATCTTGAAGAATATTTTTTCCAAAGTTCCTGCATCCTTTGTAATTGCGTCCCAATTATTCCCACAACGTAATTCTTTTATCTTTCTTCCTTGTGATTTTATACATTTCTTCTTCTTGTGCAATAATTACTTCAAATTCCAAATTTTTCTTGATAATTTTGCCAAACAAACTGAGGCTCTCGAAATAATATTCTCTCTTTTCTCCTCTGTTGCTGCTTCCTCTTCTTTTCTAGCTTCCTCTTCTTCTCTAGCTTCCTCTTCTCTTGAGTATTGAGACAAATCCGAATTACATGTAACATTTTCTGTACTGATGACATGTGGAACTGACTCAGCACTTGTAGTAACTCTATTTTCCAAAATATTTGGTAAATTTAATGNTGGCATTGCATCATCTTTTAATATTCGTTTTTGAGTGTAACTATAAATCATGTCATCAGTAAAATGTAACGTGCAAATTCGCAATTTGTCCAATGTCTCTCTTGATGCACCTGTAACATTAATAAGAACAAACAGCATATTATCTATTTTTATTTAGGAAATATACCAAGTGTTAACATAGCAAACACAGATATATAACAGCAACATTGTCGTAATAAAACAAATGTAACAAGTAATATAACATAGTCGTTGCATGTAACATCCATGTTAGTTGTAATTTCCTACTTATCGTATATTGCAGTTATATAATATGAATATAACATGTAAGTAGAATGTAACATAATTGTTATATAGTTACAGAAATGTTATATGAAAGTTATAATGTCATTACCAGCTAATAACAAGCAATATAATAGATATATAACATAATTATATTACATTTATAAAACAAAGTTACATAACATCGATGCTAATAGAGTATAACAGCTGTTATATTATGTTACGTCCTGGAGACTCCACGGTCCCCTTTTTCATGCGACGCGACGCGCCAACGCATAGCGAACCCCTTTTTTTTAATAAATAGTAATAAATAACTCCAACGGGTCTCCTATCGTTTGGAAACTCAAAACTCCAGACG
>NW_018021772.1:0-2332 GCF_002006095.1 Pseudomyrmex gracilis
CATCGGCTCGAGATTTCTTTACGTTTTCCGTGATCTTTTGTAACGCGTTCTCTAATAAAACTTAAGTGTGTTATACGCGGTGTTATCTTTTCTTTCCGCGGAGCGCAGTAACTCGGCGGTGACGCGATTAAACGCTGCCGTGAGCGCAACAATATATATATATATATTGTGACCGGCACCTTGTTTTTGAATGATGTAGCGGAGGCGCCGCACAACTTCGGCATGTCTTTTCAAAAAAAATTAAAGTTCTTTACTCACCAAAGGCGGTAGTTGGGCGCCAGGCGTGCGTTTACACGCCAACTCAAAAATTTTAATTAGCAGCAAGAATCCAGACAAATATTTTTGACGTGACGGCAAGGTCACTCGGCAGCTTAGTTAATAACGATAANGGAGAGGCGTGGGCTCAGGAGGCGGTGTTTGTTACATAAGGGCAGAGAAACTTGTTCATTTAATGATAAGAAAAAACTATAAATTTAATGACAATATTTCCTTAGAACGGCCGGATATCGGCAGCACAAACAAAAGAAAGAAACAATGAAAACAATACATACGGTAAAAGAAGCGCGGTAAAAATATTACATATGTTAGTTATTAATTTTTGGCAAGATTTACAATTTCTTATTCGATATTCGGAAAAATACAGAGATATGCCATTAAATAGTTCGGAACTACACGCGCTAAGAGACTCGAACGAACGCACGAAATTGACGCAACAAAAAAACTGAAAACACCACATACACGGATGACGAGCCAGATAAGCCCGGATTGTTACAACCGCGACTGATCGGGACGAGAGCAGCGGCGAATAAAGATAATCATTATTATTCTTAACAAACGCAAACTATAATACATTCTATTTTCGGCATTACATCGCGCGACATCGAACTCGCGGAGTAACCCGTCGAGATTCGANTACCGAACAATATAAATCGCGAAAGGTGCGGAAGAGAACCAACCACACTTACGCCTGCCGGCGACTTTCCACAAACCGATAACCATTCTGCTCGCTCTCTTTTTTTTACAATCGTCTTAGCTGGTCCTCCTCGGATGTTGTCCGGCACACAGCCTTATCCCCGACATCACGACTGGCGTGAGAGACGGTGAACTCGCGGGGTTGACGGTACGCGCAACAATGATCTTNGCTGCTACGGCAATTGCTCTCCTCGCCGTGCGCTGTTTTTTGCTCTGTCTCATGAGCCAATCATTTTCTTCTTTCGCGGCGCTTAGATTGACGGCGGCCACGTGCGTATCGGCAACTCATTGACCCTTTTCTGGCCGCATCGGCCTGTTCAGCTTCAACTTCTCAGGTCGCTGAGCTTATTCGGGCTCAGCTTCCGGCACCACGGGGTCAAAAACTCCACAGGGATCTCTGCTTCGGTTTTTAGTGAAGTCGGAGTGTCGACGTCTCCCGTTCTTGGTCCGTCGTCATCATGGTCGCCGAGCGCCTTGTCTCTATGAGGNTTCGGGCTCAGCTTCCGGCACCACGGGGTCAAAAACTCCACAGGGATCTCTGCTTCGGTTTTTAGTGAAGTCGGAGTGTCGACGTCTCCCGTTCTTGGTCCGTCGTCATCATGGTCGCCGAGCGCCTTGTCTCTATGAGGNCCTTAGGCCCCTGTATCGCTATCTGTCTCTATCTTCTCTACCTGCTGGTCACGTATAGTGTGTGGCTCTCCTCACGCTGAAACTAACTTGCAAAATAGCCGCGTCTATCGGCATATTACAATACGCAAAATACAATGCAAACCCAAAGTAAACGCCTTCGCCTGCGCTACGCAATCTAATGAGCTGCTCTCCCTCAAATAGTGGGGAAATGCGTGCTCACCGCCTCTTGTGCCGGCCGGAAATGCATCCTTGTGACGGACACAAAAAGAGTCACGTCACAATATATATATATATATATATATTGTATATATATATATCAAGAGGCACGGTAGTGCCTCGCGCCAAGTTCACGCGCAACGAAGTGTGCGAGCACACCATGCCTCTATTTACGCGAAAATGAAGAATTTTAGGAGCGGAGAAAAATTCAATTAGCAATATCTTAATACTGAATGAACCAATCGGCTTCATTTTACTCTCAATCAATTCAGGTAAAAAAGCAGAAAAGAAAAGTATTCTTGCGTTTTTTTTATTTGTGGCTTGTAAACAGAGATAATGAAAGATAAACNAAAATGTGTGTAAACTTCACGTTTGTTCTGACGTCGTCTCCGGATTAAGAATTTCAGGAATGTGTCCATTTTCCTGGTGCTTCCAAGAGATGGCGATGTGAGCGCGAACGAAAGAAAAGGAAGAGAACTGTAATATGTAATAAGAGAGACAGAGAGAGAGAGAG
>NW_018021772.1:3207-4651 GCF_002006095.1 Pseudomyrmex gracilis
CCTATACAATGTCATACACAATAATATCAATTATAGTTTTAAAGTTTTAATTTATGTCAGAATAGAAGGAATATATTCTCTACTACAGAAATTATAATAATTCACTTATCTATGTTCAGTGTGTAAATAGATTAGCAGTTGATACTAGAAAGATAGTATATGGCCATCACACACACGAGAATAACGTCGGCATTTGTGCCCATTCTGTTTTATATATTAGTATACCTTCGCTAACTTTTGTCCATACGCGCTTTCAATAATATTATTTACTATCTGCACAAGTCGCTCTTTACATCAATGCCTAGGTCAACAAGGTGAGCCACAAATTAGTACCTTCATCGTTTATTTTTTTTTTACATTGTTATAACTTCATCACTTTATGTATTCAAATGGGCATTTTTCAGCTGATGCCTGTGTATGTATGTATGATGTGTATGTATGATGTGTGTATGTATTATACCTTACACATTTCGATTGCACACAATTGTAAGATTGACAATATATTATGTTACGATGTTAGTTCAGAACACAATGTCTCTTGTAATATTTAAAATAATGAGAGGCCTACTGAATGCGACTCAACGTTGTTTTGAAGAGAACGCTTTGATCAAGTCACATTTATTATATATACATATTTACGTGTATTCGACAATCTTCTCTCATTTCAACTGTAACACAGGAAAATTATCCGTTATCACATTGACAAGGTATTTAATATTTTTGTGTAATTACAAAGGTAGCAAATTGATGCGACGTGCACAGTGTTTGAAAAAAACTTGAGAAGTTAATTAGAAATAACATTTGCAGNTTGATTCAAACGATAAATTGTGTGAATTTGATCAGACATTTATTGGCGAGGTCAATGAACTTTGTTCAAAAATTGTCGAGGAACTTCTAAATCATCTCAACCATCTTGGATCTACTGAGCAATTTAACAAACAATTTGCTCTAGCGCGTGAGCTGATCAAATAATTGTTTTATTATTTGTGTAGATTTGAGAAATCCTGCGTTGGCAAACATAGCTATAAATTTGTGGCACTTGTCACAACGACATAACGCAGTAGATACTAAAGTATTAAGTAAATATTAATGCATATCAATCAGAACTTTGAATATTGCATATACTGATTAGTTTCTANTCCTTTCCGATTATTTCTTTGCATATGTATGAGAGCAAGAGCTTATTATATAACAGAAAAGTCATCATCNAGAATACAAACATTTTGCTGATATACTCAGGAAAATGTCAAAATAAATGACAGTGATACATTAAGAACAATCACGACATAGTCTAAATACATTTTTATTGGCGGTTCTTTCGGAAGACTTTTATAATTGTATGCAATAACACACACTTTTCTGACTAGTTGGCTTTCTATTATTGGGCGTTTCAATCAGCAACAATAGTAGAACAAAAGAAACAAAAGGATATAAAATATAATAA
>NW_018021772.1:5341-6971 GCF_002006095.1 Pseudomyrmex gracilis
ATATATGTACATGTGTGCATTTACGCGCAATTTATTTTCCTTTGTTTACATAGATGAAAAATTTGCGTAGTAGATGCACGCGTATCCAATGAAATGCACTGTTTAGTAATTCTGTTCAAACATTCTTAGAGAATAGAACGATATTATTGGTTAAACGCGATATGCNGTTGCTATTTTACGTTTTATGTGCATTAAGNACATTCAATTTTGCGTACTATAAAACACGTAATCTTTCTGATTGGTTACGCGTTNCGCGTTACGCAACAAATAACAGTGCATGGGATCGCACCCTTACGTGCGTAAGACAGCCTAATGCATGCTTATTCACGAATCTTTGTTAATTAAAATTTCGGTACTTATTGCGAATCTAGCAAAATGGTATAGAACTTTTTGACTCAGTTTTACTCCTTCTACCTATCCTGTATACAGGGTGTCCCAGCAAGTCCGTATCACTCGTAGGCAAGTAGAAGGAGTTATTCTGAGTCGAAAAGTTCTTTACCATTTTGCGAGATTNGCAATAATTAACANATTCTTAATAAATAAAGATCCGCGAATGAGCGTGCAGCCACGTGCAAAATGACAGCTCGGAGCTGTCATTTTTTCGCGCGCTCGTACGTCGTAGTAACGGAATGGGAGGAACTAATAAAAAGCATATAATATACATAAAAAATCAATAACTAACTAATGACACGAAAATATGACCTTTGTATTTTTTTAATTGAAATGATAAAGTCTAATGTCACGATAAGTTAAAAGTGAGNTTTTTAATACTTTTGTAATTACTTATTTACGTATTACTGTAATACTACAATAATTATTTATTTTTTTTATTTTGAGGTTTACATAGAAAGAAATATTTAATTATTACAAGAAATTAAATTTTTTTCTATTTTTTATAGGATTTTTTAAATAAATAAATAAATAAATGAATGAATAATCGTTATAGACATCTTTCTTTAATCACGTAAACCATTTTTATTTACTCACATAATTGTAATATCAAAATGTCGATATAATGATTCTTATGTTATTTATGTATTTAGTTTAGTTATAAAAAGAATTTCATAGAAANAAATTAGATGGTACTTACCATTTACCAACAAAGTGATTGAGCTGTCATTTTGCACGTGGCTACACGCTTATTCACGGATCTTTATTTATTAAAAATTCGTTACTTATTACAAATCTCGCAAAATGATAAAAGACTTTTTGACTCAGAATAACCTCTTCTACTTGCCTACGAGCGGTGATACGGACTTGCTAAGACACCCTGTATATATATATATATACAAGGTGAGTCATCTGAATCTATCACCTCCAATAACTCGTTTGTGTGGCCAGGAATCGAAAAATGTTTCATATAAAAGTTGTAGGGTTTCGTGGGGGAACCAAAATGGCGTACCTTCCAACTTTTGATTTTGACCGAAAGTGGGTTACTTCAACAAGAAGCGGTTTTTTTTTAAATGGAAACCCCCCTTTTTGACACCGGAAAATGAAAAAGCGGAAAATTTTACATTCAAATATAACCTTGGCTGTTTTAAAATTTTCGAGATGGCAAACAAAGATGGCGGACAAAAATTTTAGTCAACCGATTTGCACCAAATTAAGTTTACGAGGGTTTTTGGGGTTG
>NW_018021772.1:9466-13335 GCF_002006095.1 Pseudomyrmex gracilis
TTAGCAACCCCAAAAACCCTCGTAAACTTAATTTGGTGCAAATTGGTTGACTAATATTTTTGTCCGCCATCTTCGTTTGCCATCTTGAAAATTCTAAAACAGCCAAGGTTATATCTAAACGTAAAACGTTCCGTTTTTTCATTTTTCGGTGTCAAAAAGGGGGGTTTCCATTTAAAAAAAACCACTTCCCGTTGAAGTAACCCACTTTCGGTCAAAATCAAAAGTTGAAAGGTACGCCATTTTGGTTCCTCCTCGAAACCCTACAACTTTTATATGAAACTTTTTTCGGTTTCTGGCCACACAAACGAGTTATTGGAGGTGATAGATTCAGATGACTCACCCTGTATAACTGCACTTTGGTATGAGTGGGAAATTACAACTAACGTGAACGTTACATGTAACAAACACGTTATATTATATGTTACTTTCTGTTTCATTACGGCAATGNTACGGTTATGTATCTGTGTTTGCTGGGNATATTGCAGAAGCTTATTTAATGTAAAATTACTAAAACTACAACTAAAATAAAAATAAATTAAATAACGGCTTGATGAGATACTCAAATAAAAGTGAAAAACCGTANAGCCTATTGTCCAGGAAGGAATTGGAACTTTGATTTGAATGTAAACCAANAGTGTATTTAAGTTAGACGTTTCGATTATTTATTGTTGATCATCTTNAGCACTGTTAAATAACATAATATATACNTTTATGAAATTTTGAAAGATANCCGTTACAAAGTGATAAAAACAGAATAAGTAAATAAAAACATGNACGCACCTAATTTGACAAGTCAACACAGAACCGCTCAGTGCACGAAGGCAAGAACACGAATCAAAACAGCAGATGACATGGACATACAAAACATGATGCCCATGTATCAAGGTCTGCCGAGAAATATAATAAATAATATGTTAAAATACGTTATCGNAAGTAAGATAATTATTTAAGTCAAANAAAAAGTCATTATTATTGAAAAGTTAAAAAGGTCAATGTAATGAATAACACGAAAAAGTCATTATTATTAAAAGTTAAAAAAGTCAATGTACTAAATAACACGAAAAAGAAGTCAATAAATTATTAAAATAATAACTAACAGACACTTACTTATAACTTTAAAATTGTTAAAACCCTATTGAAATGTTGTAGTTCTCGCCCACACACAAAGAAACGGAAAAGAGTCCGACTGTCTCACAAAGTATCTCATACTCAAATGAAAGATGTCAGGAATAACGCATGGAGACAAAATCGTAAATTTAGAGGGATGGAAGAGAGAAAAACATGTCACTACTGATGCTTCTTGAGAACACAGGTGTAAATATCGTCAAGAAGTTCTGTGTCTTTCATTAGATTGACACCCGCCCCCTGTGTCTTAATATTCAACATTTCTNAGATGAATCTTTTGTAATAATGTTGTTCTCTATCTAAAATTTCTACCTTATCCCAATTAAAATCATGGCCAAAATCACTACNGTGTCGGCTGACCACAGACTGCCGTTCGTAATTTTGGTAAAAATTACGTTGGTGCTCCGCCAATCTTGTACGTAACTGTCTTCCTGTTTGGCCGACATAAGAAGCTTCGCAAGAAGAACAGTTTATTTTATAAATGACGTTGTTGTTAAAGCCATGATCCAATGCATCTTTATATGATTTAATGAATCTTTTTAACGTGTTCAAAGATCTGAAGGCAACTTTGAAACGTCTACCTTAGATACACTGTTGGTTTACATTCAAATCAAAGTTCAACTTCCTTCCTGGACAATAGGCTCTACGGTTTTTCACTTTTATTTAGAATAAAAATATTCGCTATATTTTTTACAGTGATAGAATATATATACAGTGTCTGAAAAATTTTGACACAGTCGAAGTGCGAAGGTATATTGGATTAATCTGAACTAAAAAGTCATGTACCATATAGTTTGCAAAATTGCTAGTTATTGAAGGATTAAATACTATATGTGATCCAATAAGCGCGTGGGAAGCAATGATTCGAACTCAGTAGGCGTGTATAATTTTCAGTTGTGAAAATCTGCTCATAGCAAGAAGTTGTGTCACACTCCATTCCAGTGTTCACATTTTTGGCTCTCTTACAGCATACTAAAGCGGTGGACGAGATGCGCACAACAGCAGCAAGTTCTTGCAATAAAAACTCGCTGCTGTTGTGCGCATTCTCTTTACCGTTTTAGCATACTGTAAGAGAGCCAAAACTGTGAACATTTGTTTGGTCCGCTTTTTGCTGTTAGGAGATTGCAGCAAGTAAGCTATTTTTTTTTGCAATTGAAAATCATACACGCCTACAGAGTTTAGACCATCGCTTTTCCCGCGCTCATTGGATTACATGTATTAATTACTCACTCAATAACTATTGCAATTTTGCAAAATGATATATGACTTTTCTGTTTAGATTGACTCAATCTATCTTCATATTTTAGCTGTGTCAAAATTTTTCGGATGCCCTGTATATGTATTATATAGTATTTTTTTATACTGCAAGAATATATTATATATTATCTTTTTTAAGTAAAAAACTATTTTTTTTACAACATAACAATCTAGATCCAATATTGTTTTATCTGAAATACCATTCTGCCCAGACGGTTTAAATATAAATAATAATATAAGTACCACACACACACACACACACACACACACATTATACAAGAAAACATAAATGCACAGAAGGATGTGATTACTTTACAGTACGGTAAGTTATAAAATATAATGTATAATATTATGTAATCTATGAAATTATAATAGTAATGGCANTTAAAAACTAAAAATAATTTTTAGAAAAAGGAACTGATTTTTTGGCAACACAGAAAGAGAAACAATATCTTTCACTACATGATGTTCCAATAGTTTTAGAAAGTACGGTAATACAACTTAAAAAAATAACATATAATAAAAATAATAAACTGTAAAACATTCTCAATATATTATGTATTTAATTATTAGAGTGCAATGTAGTGTCAAAAATTATAGAAAAAGACTTTAATATGAAAGGTAAATAATTTGCTCACATTATTTGTAATTTAGTTAAAAGATATATATATATATAACAATAATGTAAATAGAATTGTTGTTCATATTGCAGAAAATATTATACAAATATTGCGTATGCTTGCTGCGTTACAAATAACATTACAAGATGTGAATCAACGTCTAGTCAAACTTGAAAACGCTATAAAAGAGCGTGCATTAAATTTTCCACAAAGAAATAATGCACTTATTGCACAATTTTTGCCCCTCACCAGTTTAGATCAAATCAAAGAATTTGATTCATTACTACAAACATCAGAAGAGGCAGTTACGCAATTCGTAAGTTTATATATATTGTTATCAATATACTAATATTTTATAAGACCATTAATTGGAACATGTCAAATATTTATATTTCTTTTTTTTAGAAAGAATTTCTNCCAAAGACAGGAGAAAACAACCCAAAAGATAATATACAACAAAGCTTAAAAAAGATATTAAGCAATGAGTGCGCAACACAATGTTCATGGAAAGGAATTAGAAACAATTTCCGAGTTGTTGACTTGTATATGATAAAAATAATGAGAAGTATGTTTTTTGCAATTTTATTACATGTACAAATAAAATTGTATTTGCTTAAGTTTTTAATTTATGTATATAATTTTATTTTTAGGAGAGATTANGTTGCGTTATATAACTNTAACTAAATTAGAGTTTGATAATGTTGCTGCAGAATGGTTACGCTTTGCCAAGCAAAGAAAAGAGAGAGACAACAAAACTACTGCAAAAGAGAGAAACAATTAAGGAAACATTACAAATTGTTCAAACAATTATTTAATATTGTTATCAATATATAATATCGCGCAAAATTTTTTCCAGTGAAATTGTCA